>NW_027133504.1:0-8840 GCF_026122565.2 Emydura macquarii macquarii | reverse complement strand
GGGAGAGCAGGTGGCTATAGTGTTTAGTAACTGAGAACTGTATCAGCTCAACACACCTACATTTAAAGAGCCAAAGGGGATTAATTGTAAAGCATTATCCTGTGGCTAGGACAAAGGAGTGGGACACAGGAGATCTGGGTTCAAGTACAGGTTCTGTGGAAGATTCCCTATTTAACCTTGAGTAACTCACTGAATTGCTTTGTGCCTCAGTTTCCCCATCTGTTAAACAGGGATCATTAAATCCTTTGTCTCTCTCATCCATTAAATGTGTATCCATTAAATGTGTATCATAATAAAAGACAGTCTCTTACTATGTGTCCGTGGAACACCCAGCAGAAAGGGGCCCACATCTGAGTTCTAGTCTGTAGGTCCTACCAAAATACCAATGATAAGAATCACAGGCGTGGGGGCAGGAGGATTCAGGTGACCATGCAGATTTCTGCCAGTGTTTGCTGGCCAGGCCCCTCCCTATTCAGCGGCTCCTGGAGCAGACTGGAAGTTGCGGCCATGGGGAGACAGAGAAGCAAACACTTTGCTGTGGGAGCTGCAGGGAGGGGCAGCTGACAGCAGAGCATCTGAGTGCCTTTGAACCGTGCCCTCTGCCCACCATTAAGACATCCCCAAGTGCAAGGGGCTTAGGGGGAGAAGCCAGAGGTATGCCTGATGAGGCACCAGGACTTGCCCATGTGACTCTGGACTCCATTTTAGTTCCTGTAAAACTCTACAGACCACATGGCCATGGCCAGAGGGTATATATGGTGGAGGCCTTGGGAATCCATTTTGTCCTTGTTCCTGTTCAGCTACAGACACACACCTACCTCTGAATCAATTCAGTTTGCAACTGAACCGAAGGACTTAGACCCATCCAGGTACTGGATGTGTACCGGAGGAACTGTACAAGCCTACAACTCCACAATTCTCCCAGAGACTTGATGTATATGGACTTACAATCATTTGTATGTATTTGATTTGCTTTGACCCTTTAACATTTCACTTATGGTTTATTTCCTTCCTTTACAATAAACCTTTAGTTTTCGTTACTAAAAGATTGGCTGGCAGCGTGGTATTTTGGGTAAGATCCAAACTTATATTGATCTGGTGCTGTGGCTGACCCCTTGGGGTCAGAGGGAACCATTGTAGTAAAGAGCATATAGTTCAAATAACTGGTCTCTTTACTGGACCTGGTGCTGATTTGGGAGCAAGAAGCTGAAATGCAGTAAAGGGGGCTGTGTGCATTTGTATACTGGCTTCTGTGGGGATTCAGAAGTTCAGTTTGTGGCTGGTTGGGAAGTCTGGCTTCAGTGCCACCCACCAGTGCTGGGAGAATCTGCTTTCTGTTTGCAGCCTGACCTGACCTTGGCATTACCAGTTGGCTACCCTGGGCATAGCATTGGTCACACAGAGTACAAAGGAACCAGACCGAGATCCTCAAAGGTATTTAGGTGCTTGTGAGGATCGTGGTCCAAGTGCGAGGGGACAGGCAGAGGGTGTCAGTTTTACAACATGAGAGGGACACGCCAAGGGTGAGAGAGGTTTACAGTCAGAGGGTGACAGTCGGCTGACGATAGGTTGTGACGGTGACATTGACAATCAGAGGGGACAGGGCATTGCAGGCTAGACGAGAGGACAAGACAATCTGCAGGTGACAATCCAAGGGTGATTACATTATGCTCTTTCCCCCACCTCTGGATGGACTGAATTTCCAAGAGGCAGGCATGAAAGGCACATGCAGTGACGTTCTCTTCATCTTGTAGGCCCTGCTAGTTCCAGGACGTGGCACCAGGAAGGGAAGTCTCCGTCCCCACACCTGCCCTGAACCCGAGTGGTGTTCCCGGGGAACCTGGCAGAATTACCTAGGAAGGGGGGATACTAGGTCAGTTGGATGCTGGCTTCTCTATCAGAATAGACATTAGTGATTACGCTGATGTGACAATCTGGGGATTGAACATAGGAGCTCCAAATCCAAGACCATCAGTAACCACAGCTTGATTGAAATGCAGGGGCTATGGCTGGGATTGTCCCAAGAAATGGTGGGATTTGCAGGATTGACTCCCTTAGGCCTAAATCCATTAGCCAGGATTCGTAAACCTTTTGATGATGAGATACCAGCCACTAGAGAGAGACCAATGCCAACAGTCAAGAATCCAGCCCCCAAAATTCATAAAATTTGCCTATAAAATCATGAGGTTCTTAATATTCTATTAAATAAAAATGTTTCTTCTGGTTCTGGAGCATTTATAGGTCACAGCTTCCCTCTTTTCTCTGCAGCCAGGAGGGCTAGAAATTTACCCTTTTTTTAAAACACACCAAATACCCAGAGACTCGCAGCGAAGTTTGTGAATTGGTCATACCACATGGTTAGCTAAGGTTGGAGAAATTACAAGGGATGTTCAAAGCTTTGGGATTCAGGATGTGGGTTAACCCATGTTCTGAAGGAATCCTCTCTCAATAAGGAGACAGGAGCTTAATTTCCCTGGCCTGGCCTGGGGGGTTGGACTGGAGACCTCCTGAGGTCCTTTCCAACCCTGATCTTCTGTGATTCGTGGCCTCTTGGCTGAGGCTGACGAACAGCAGGACAGTCAGCGCTAGTGGGCTTTGTAAGGTGGACAACCGTCCCAGCTGAGAACCCACCAACTTGTCTCACACACGAGTCTCCCACCAAATATTTCCCAGCAGTTGGAAGTTGATGATATGGCAGCACTTGGAGGGTGGCCGCTCTGTGTGGAGCCCTCCCGCTCCAAACACACACATGTCTGTGTGTGCCTCCGTCTGCCCTGTGGAGAAGGAGAGTTCAGTCTCTATAGCCCACTAAATCCTTGTCCCCTCCACAAACAGTGTCAGTACCGTAACCCCTTATGCCAGCTTTTGTGACCTCTGGGAGTAGTGGAGTGAGACTCCCCCCTGGGTCTTGCCCAATGGGACGCCAAAGACAGCAGGCTGAGGCATCATGGGCGGCTTGTGGGCAGCCTCCTGATTAGCCACGGCAACGTTGCGCAGACAGAGGCTGTCGTCCATGCCCCGGAGCTTCTGGGACCGGCGGTTGCGCTCCAGGAGCTTCTGCTTGTTCCCCTCCAGCACCTTCTTCAGGGAGGAGACCTCGCTCTTCATGGAGGTCCGTTCCACATCCTGGCTCTGTGTCTCCTGGGTGTACACCTTCTCCATCTGCTTCAGCTGCCCCCCAGCCTTCCTGTGGGTGTGTTCCTGGCACAGGCACTCACGGTCAACCTGCCATGTGGATGGTGTAGCAGGTCCTTGCCCACCGATTGTCAAAGGAACGTCAAGTCCCTCCGTTTAAGATACAGTAGCGGGACGACAGTTCCCCAAAGGCAGGATGGTCTGGAGTTAAGGTGACCTGTGACTTAGGAGACACGAGTTCAGTTCTCACTGCTGCCACCGCGAGTTTGAGGAAGTCACTTAGGTCAATGCTTTCAAGAGAATCCACTAATTTAGGGTGGCCAATGTGAGACTCGTATGGACTGATTTTCAGACGTGCTGAGCGCTCCACACTCCACGTGACGAGGACAGGAGCCATGGGGGGCTCAGTGTGACACTCGTAAACCAACTAAAGCCCCAAGCATTAGCTAAGGCCAGGCCTACGCTATAAAACCCCGTGTAACCAGCGCTATGTAGACAGGAGAGCTTCTCTCTTTGACATAGCTACCACCTCTCAGGGAGGTGGATTACCAATGCCGGCCGGAAATCAGTGCTCCATGTGAAGACGTGCCCTAAGAAGTGACAGACTCATAGCTGGAAACCATACCAGCTCACCTGTCCGTTAGTCCTGTCCAAAACAGCTATTTGCGTATTTAGTGTTTAGACTCTATGAAATGGCTGGAAATCGCTGAGTGCATTAATCTCCCCTGCAAGGTTGGTATTCCTCGCTGTAGGGAAATACGTAAGTTGTACTTTATAACTTTGAAGATGCATTCTTGAAAGAGGCCTGTTGTAATTAAATGGGCCATTAAGAAACATCCTGCTACAAAGGACCCGTGAATGGCCTTATCTCACCTTGCAGGAGAACTCAGCTCATGGACTGGCAGAGTAAATGTACAAGGTAAAACAGGGTCACAAGAACATTTTTCATCTCTTTGCTGTTTGAACTCTCACCGGGAGAGACACCCTTCTGCTGACGTCGCTACCGCCGCGCGTTGAGCTGGTGTCATGGTGAGAGCTCTCCTGTCGGCGTAACACGGTTACACAGGCGTAGACAAGGCCGGTGCTGTGATTAACTCAACATGGCCCCGCACTCCAGCTCCCGACCCACCTCAACATGGCACCCAATGGGCTCGGAGTGAAAAACGTCACCTCGCTGCCCGCTCGCCACACCCACAGCAAAATGGCCTAAACCATGTCAAAATGGCGCCCACAGGCTGCCCTCGCAACCCACGTTTAAACAGCACCTGTAGGCCCCAGTAATGGGCCGGTCACACGGCTGCTCATCTGCGTGACATGGACCAGACACGAGCAACTGTCTCTTTGCTGCCTCCCTACCCCGCCTCCGGACACAGATGGGGGGTGCTGCTGCTGGAAGGGCCCAGCGCTGAACGTGAGACACTTTCAGACTCCATTTCCCAGAGTGCTAAAAGACACCCCCCTTCGTACTCGGTCTCACCCCCGCCCCAGAATAGCCGTGCCATAAAATAACTCCCCATGGATTCAACCAACCAGCCCCCCCAATAACTGCAAATCTTACCGTCTCTTTGTAGTGGGGGGGGGGGGGGGGGGGGGAAATGCTGCTATAGTTGGATGATTGTGTTAATTTGGATTTAATTGGGCAGCTGGCACGTTTCACAGCTCCTGCAGGCTGAGTTTATTGCACACTCCTGCGTCTCTCACCCCCCCTGCCAGCAGCTGTGTGCACCTCCTGTTCCCACATACCTCCATGCCAAGGTCCCCACCGTTACCCTGTGGCAGGGGTTCTGTATGCCCCTATTCCCACATCCCTTTATACCAGGCACCCCCCTCAAGTCTCCCCCCCACCCCATGGCAGGAGCTGTGTGGGCTCCGATTCCCCATTCTCACCCTCCACATCAGGGGTCTATGTGAACCCTCCTCTATGCCAGGAGCGGTGTGCTCCTTTCCCACACACTAGCTTCCCCCCTTACACTGTTTTATGCACTCCCAATTCTCCTTCCTTCCCCCCATGCCAGGGGCTGTGTGCGTGCCCCCATTCCCCTCCCCCCATTAGTTGTCTAGGATAAGCTATTCGGGGTTGCCACCTGTTAAACTCTGTGGCTAGGACACACAAAGGAGCTAGGAGTGCTGTTATGGTGGACGGGGTTAATGGCTGCCATCAACCAGTTCTTTCGTCTACAAACAACTGCACAGCTGCTTGAAGCTGCTAAACAGCCAGCAAAGGCTCCATGTGTCCATCTGTCTGTCCCTCCTTTTCCCTTTCGATTTTCCAGTTTTACCCCAAATCAACAAGTCGCTGGCCCTCAGCACCGCAAACGTTCCCTGAAACGATTGTGTGCCATCTTCAGAAGTTACCGCAGCACCTAGGCGCAGACAAAGAGACAGCAGTTCTATGACATTGAGTAAGAAGCCTTTACCTGCAGTTAAAAAGCAATCAGGTTAACAGAATACAACAGCAACTTCTGCTGTAATAGGTAATGCAAAAAAAAAAAAAAAAAAAAATTGGGGAATTGCAATTTTAAAAAAATTCACACTGATTTCATGTGAAAGACGTGATTTGGGGGAAATGCTTGTTTCTTGTGTACAGCCGAACCCCACAAAATGGCCCATGTTTTCTGGGATGACCCCAGTTTTGAGGGTCAAGCGCAGCATCACTGCCAGCGAGATTTTTGTCCTGACTTCAACACAACACAACCCCAGGGCTGCCTAAACTCACAACAACACGTTGCTGAATTGGGGTCACACAGCACTGCCTCTCAGCTCCCTCTCTCTCGCTGCCTCCCCAGCTCCTCAGTACAAGAGCTGCAAGATGGGGCAGGACTGCAGGGGTGGCTCAATGGGAAAGGATCCATCTCTGTTCATTTGGGGTGAAGCCAATGTTGAGAGCAAGAAATAAAGATCTGAGCTGATGTCAGGAAAGTGAGTGTGCATCTGTAGGGTGTGGTGGGGAGACGGTTTAAATACATTTAGGTACCATTTTCAAATCTCTAAGATATGCCTCCCCCTCAGTTCTACCTCTGCCGTTTTGTACGAAAAAACACCCAACGTTTACACAACCATTCAATCTAGTTTTATTATTTATCCTGTTTTTAGTCTCTCCTTTCCTGGATATAACTTCAAAGAATCCTTGTAGTGCAGATCCAAGACGGGGCAAAACCTTTCATCTTCAGGACCCAAACTCTCTCTGACAGTTGATGCTGGGGGAGAGAAAGACACATTTTCCTTTCCTTTATGGATCATCCCAAATCAGCCCTGTAAAGATAAGGGATCTCAGTATTAAAGATGCAGAATGCAGCACACAGTTGCCTCTTGGAAAACTGGTTGATACAGATAAGCTAACTCCTCACAGCAGACAGCAGCATAGATCTTACTGTCTCAGTGCAGGCAATCTTTCAGCACACATTGTAAAATTACTATTTGGTTATGACAGAGCAACATGTGCAGAGCAGGTTGTTTTTAAACCCCATTTCTGTCCCCAGAGTCCAGTCCCATTCTGCCTCTTTGAGTGTCTGACCCCGCAAAATTCAGAAGGTGCTAACGGACATCCAAACCCACCCAAGGGCAGCCTGAGTGAAGAAAGGCCAAATTTAATCTGCGATGACACAAAATCCCACTGCCCATGGCTCGCGGCAGCAAAAGGAACAGTCATCGCGGCCACTGTCCCTTAAATGAACAGCTCTGAGAGCAAAAGTACTCCCTAGAGAGAACACCCCATGAATTTCCACACAGAGCAAACCTTTACTAAGCCGTTTCCTCAATAAAGTCCCGCAGCAGGGAGCTCCCGTTCATATGTGCCGAAAGATACTGCTTTCTGAAAGCGTCGAACGGAGAGGGTGATTGAACAAACTCCCAAGGGATGATGGATTCTCTATCCCCTGCTGTCTTCCAATCCAGACTTTCTTTGCTTTATTCCAACACAAATCACTGGATTCACTTAGGTGAAATTTTCTGGCCAGTATTAAACAGGAGATCAGACTACGGAATCTAACAGTTCCTTCTGGGGCCTGCGAAGATCTGGCTTTTCAATAAAGGCCATCGGAGCAGCTGGTAAGGGCACAGCAGTTATAGGCAGGGAAATGGCACCGTGAAGTTACCTGGCGATGCAGTGAAGTGAGGGGCTGGTGCAGAGAACTATTTTAAAGCAGTGTGAATGGGGGGGATGAGTGGGGACAACAGCTGAGTTTTAGAAAGGGGAAGGAGTCAGGGAGTCACAGTGGGGATTACAGGGTGACGTTCTATGCCCCGGACGATGCAGGAAGTCAGACTAGAAGGTCACGATGGTCCTTTCTGGCCTTAAACCATGACCCCGTCTGCTATGGGAAACACCCAGATTTCACTGCAGGCCCAAAACGGAAGCCGCACAGGAAGTTAATGCTTCCTTGATGTAATGGGATCTGCTCAGGGCACGTGTGTCATGGGGGGGGATCAGGTGAGAAATGGAATGAATATACAATCCATCATGGCAGACGCCAGCCACGCCCTCAAAGCCAGTCGTGATACCCCAATGGCAAAGCACACAGGGGTCTCCTCTGCATCTGAGAAGAAACTTCTTGTGGGCTGGCTCTGCCTTCCACAGCCACCCTCAAGATAGCCCCCCTGAATCCATTCATGGGCTGTCTCATATAGTAATAATACACTTCCCCCAGTTCCCAGCGGCCACAACGGTGAGGACCTCATCCCCAGTATTCCTGGGGTGTAAGACATGGGAACATTATCCTTCACTCTCCATGGCAGGGCCTAAGAAGTGCCTCCAGCACAGGGACAGGTGTGCGGCTAAGGCTGTGGACAGAGACATCTGGACTCAGCTCTGCCACCGACTCCCTGGGTGATCTCGAACAAATCCTAGTAAATCGCCGAGTTGGGGGCCAAACTCCACTGGGCTCCTTGGAAAATCTCAGCCTTCACCTCTTTGTCCCTGTTCCCCCTCGGTAATGCTGATACTTCCTGTCTTCCATCCTTTATGACCGAAGCAGACAAAGCCAACAAAAACCTCTGGGACAGGGATTCAAGTGTCTGTACAACACACAAGGGCCAGGAAATCTCTTGTAAGCAGGGGAAGGAGCTTGGGAAGTTGGCCTAAGACAACAGGGCCTCTCGGCTACAGTGTAACACAACTAATAACAACCCAAGCATCCCGCCTCCAGCAACACACCCTGGCTACTTCCTCACAGCTCAGAGCTAGCCCTGAAAACACAGGCACGGATTATCCTTACCTCAGCTCACACAGGCCATAAAACCATTCAGTCCCTTTTCTTTAAGGCCCTATTCCATTGGAGCCCCTCACCCTACGGTCCTCAGGGCTCAGGTTCAAGATGCTGCGTTACAGACCATAGTCAAGACTCAGTTCCTTCATTTTTCGAGGTCAGCCCCAATCCTGCCGTGGGGGTGGGGAGTCAGTCGCCATCCTCCAGCCCCTCCACAATCTGAAACAGGCGAACAAACATTTATAAGAGCATGACTGTGGGTGGGTGCTTGGGACTGGTGCAGTTATAGGCACCATTTTGGCAGTTGGGGGTTTGTCTGTTTGAGTGATTGATTGGATCCAGGTGGGGTTAATTGCGGGGGCGGGGCTTTGAGGGGTAAGTGCAGGGGTGGGGCAACTGCCACAGCCTTATAAAAGGCAGCCAGCTGAGCAGCGAACAGAGGGGCAGCTAACAGAAGGAGAAGGAGGGAGTTTGCCTGGGAGTTCGCCTGTGGAGAGAGCC
>NW_027133503.1:0-90224 GCF_026122565.2 Emydura macquarii macquarii | reverse complement strand
TTATTTTAATAAATTTATAAAATTATACAAATATTGGTTATCACTGGAATTCTTCCTGTGTTGTACCCGGGGTCCTTATAACTCACCTGAAGCCTGATTAAGGATACGAACCTCATAATCCTTTAATTAGAGCAATTGGCAAACCTCTTACCCTATTCAATAAATTAATAACCATAAAATCAGGCTACATGAGTATGACATTAACCCTGTTCCTCTTTATTTTCAGCAGGACCTTGGGCAGGAGCAGAATAGATGGGAACGTGTCCATGAGGGTGCCCATCCAGTCGATGAGGAATGCGTCGGAAATCGACCCGGTCTTGCAACCCTGGAGCGAGCAGAACCTCAGGCACTACATGTTCCAGGCTGATGCGAATAGATCCAGTTGAGGAACACCCGACTTTTGGAAGATTGTAGTCACTGCCTCCGGGTGCAACGACCAGTCGTGGCGGGGTAGAAATGACCTGCTGAGGCGATCCACCTCGTCGTTCCTCATTCCCGGGAGGTGAGAGGCAGTCAAGTGGAAGTCGTGCCTCACGGCAAAGTCCCACAGATGGGTATCATCCTCGCATGGATCCGAGGAGCACACCCCTCCCTGCCTGTTTATATAAAACATAGCTGCGGTGTTGCCCCTCAGCACCTGCACCGCTCTGCCTGTCAGGAATTGGAGGAACACCCTGCACGCTAGGCTAATAGCCCTCAGCTCCTTCATGTTGATGTGCAGGCACCTATCCTCCCCCGACCAGAGGCCCTGAGTGCTCAGGTTGGTGCTGATGTGGGCTCCCCATCCCACATCCGAGGCGTCGGAGATTAGAGTGACCAACGGGGCCAGTTCCCTGAATGGGACGCCCTTCAAAACTGTTCTGGGAGACCTCCATCAGTCTAGGGAGGCTAGGACGGGTGGGGGAACTGTGAGCACCCAATTCAATGGGTTTCTGCTTGGCCCATATACCAAGGCCAACCACGCCTGAAGTGGCCTGAGCTCAGGCGAGATAGTCTCACTACATATGTGCAGGCCGCCATGTGTCCAACAGCTGTAGGCAGTGCCTGGCTGTTGTCGTGGGGCATCGGTGCAGCTGGGAGATGACAGAGACCATCGTCTCGAAACGTGGCAGAGGTAGGAAGGCTCTGGCCTGGAAAGCATCCAGGGTGGCTCCAATGAATTCTATGCATTGCACTGGGGTTAGTGTGGACTTCTGCTTATTTATGAGCAGTCCCAGCCTGCTGCACATGGAGCAAGTGAGGGTCATGCTCTCCTGCACTTGGGACCTGGACCTGCCCCTGATCAGCCAATTGTCCAGGTAAGGGAAGATTTGCACACCCTTTCACCTCAGGTGGGCCTCCACTGCTGTCATGCAGTAACTGTGCCCAGGGAGTCTTTAGTAGCATGTTGTGGGTCAAGGTGATCTCCTGTGTCTGGGCTTTTACCTTCCCCAGCTTCAGATGTGCCCTAGCAGAGGGTTACTGCCCTGGCTGTTTTTTCTAGCCAAGCGATCCGGGGAAGAGGGTGGGATGAGCCTTGAATGACGGGTTTCTGGGTGCACGAGGCAGGGTTGGAGGGCAGCAAAGTCTGCAACTAGGTGGATGGGTTTGGAACCGGGCAGGTCCTGGCCCGAGAGCTGGGAAAGAGGAATTTGCCCAGATGCAGCAAGTGAGCGCGGCCGCTGGAGGAACGGAGCGGTGTACAGCTGGGAACTACACCCACTCTGGAGGCTCCGGCAGAGATGCTTGTAAGATGAAGCGCGATGGGGATAGTTGGCCCCTTATATGCAGTAGTGCCTAGCGGTTAGCCCACTCCACCACATGGCACGGCCCTTTCAGCAACTCATAGAGGGAGACCGGAGGAGGTAGAACTAGCAAGGCAGTGGCCCTGGAAGGGAACAGTGATCGGAGGAGGGCTCCTGTCCCTGGTGCTTTAAGGGCCCGGGAGCCTTGTAAAGCGGGTGGGACAAGGCTCCCTGGTGGCACTGGTGTAAATAAACCCACACACATGGGTGTGACCACACGTGACTAACGACGTGGCTTATTCTCTGGAGAAAGAATGAATAGCCCAGGCCCCAGGAAGGGGGGCTTTGAACGACCTTGGTCCTGGAAATTGTTTGCAAAGACCCAAGAGGTGCTGAGTGCAACGTTCTAGAAGGGCCATGACGGCTCACAAGCAGGCGCGCAGGAGCGGCACACACACACACGAATCAGTGCCGTGTGTAAGGGGCTTATTAGCCCCTCACTGACACTTAGCGGGTCTTTTGGGTTGGCATCTCCTGAGGAAGCAGGACCCTGAACCAGACACAGCCCCAGGGCCAGTGGGGAGAGGCCAACTCAGGTCAGCCTGATTGACAGGGCGGGTCAGCCAATGAGGGAGCCAGGAAGGCGAGGGGAGTCCCGTCCTCCGTGTGAGCTGGAGCTGCCTGGGCCTGGGCCGAGAGCGGGGCCGAGCTAAGGACAGAGCAGCCGGTGGCTGGGGGCCAGAGGAGAGGCCCAGGGAGCTGAGCTGAGCTGACCCACAGCAGCAGGTGGAGCAGGAGCTGGGGCCGGGCTGGGGCTGGAGCCGTCCGGAGCCGGGTGCGGTGAGTGAGCGGCTGGGGGGAGTGAGGGGGACCCGGGGCAGGGCCGGGCGCAGGGAGACGCCCCCAGCCCAGAGGCCTCGCAGGCCAGACTGGGAGGGGGATCGTGACCCCTACGGGGGGGCCAGCGCTGGGGAGAAGGGCCCTGCCCCCTAGAGCTGGGGGCGTGTGGCCCCTGCCAGAGCCAGTGTCTGACTCTGCGTCCCTGCAGCACGGCCAGGCCTGGGCAGGGGCCTGCGACGTGTGACACAGACTGTGAGCGTCCCTCACACCCCAGAGACGCTGTGTGTGGGGCCCCCGGGCCAGGGGGCGGCGCTGGGTCCTTTCCTTTAACAATCCCCTGCATTTCGTATGTCTTTATTTGCTGTTTGATTGCTGTCTGTTTAATACATTGTATTATTTGCACTGTGTGCAGTGACCAGTGGGTCAGGGACGTGCCCAGTGCAGAGTTAGTTCCTGCAGTGGGGATACCCCAGCCCCTGCCCTAAGGGACCACGGCAGGATTGGGGGTTGAGCCCCAGGAATCCTGGGCCCCACCTTGTCGGGGTTACAGGGACCCCCCCACATAGGAGAGTGGGAGGGGAGCCCCTGAGGTCAGGCGGGCCTCTGGGTAAAGGGAGTGGGGGCAAGGACTCAGATCCTGTCGCTAGCCATCTCCACCGGGGTAGTGCATGAGCCAGGAAAGATCCCCACAATAGCAGCCCATTCCCCCACTTACACATAGGAAGCCTGACATAACAAGAGCGCCTGAGGAAAGACACAGAACAATGGAAACCTCAGAGTGTGAACTGCCCAAGTGTTTCAGTTTAGGGCAGACATCACAGGGGAGGGAGGAAGTGGGGGAAAGAGGCGGTAAAGCAGATATTGGGACCGGTGCCATATTTTGTAGAGGTGAAAAGGGCAGTAAAAAATGGGGCTCATTGAACAGCTGTTACCAGCTAAAAGTTCGGAGTGGTTGCAGGCCCCTGAAGCTAGCAAAAGCGGTGACAGGTTTTGTTGGCAAATGTAGGTACCAGAAATTGGTAGCCAGGAACGAGAGAGTGAGAGTGCGCCTGCTGGGGGTGATCCAAACAGTATCTCTCCCGGACCAGCACCGCTCTGGATTATGCTGCAGCCTTCTAGGAAGAGTAGACATGTTTTTGCTTTTAATTTTCTTTCCCTAACTCTGGATTGTGACCCACTAAGCTCAGCGATATAAACAGGAACTGAAAAGTTCCATTGTAAGATACTGAGGCTCAGCAATGTGGCAACTGGGTTGATAACAATTTGCAGCAGGATTCGAATCCTAAACCGCCACTCTTGAGGCTAAGGAGCAGCTCCACCACCTGGCAGCAGCAGTAGGCTGTTATAGCTGAGCAGCTCAGCCACCAGAGAACGACATGATACGCTTTGCTGGTAGATGGCACCTTTAGAACAGGCAACGTCATCTGGACTCAACAGTCATTTTTTTGTTTTTTCTGAACTTGTTGCAGTTGAAGAACGTAAGTAAAATTCAAACAGCCTGACCTCCCCCGGGCTGGAAACCGCAGAGGAGGGTCATGGGGACCGTGGGAAGTAGACAGACCTCTGGAAAATTGCTCATCTTCACCATCCACCCTGCAGATCTTTCAGGGTTCGCACTCTCAGTTCCCCCAGAAGGTCTGTGGGCTGATGTTCTTGCTAATTTTCTTCTCTACCCAGCATCAATTTTCACCCTCCTACCCGGGCTCTTGCCCTGCTGCTGAGGAAGAATGGCCCCGAGATGACCTTGGGAGCTGGCAGACCTTGGGAGCGAGCAGCCTGATCAGCCGCAGTGGGATGGAGCCCCTACAGGAAGGGGAAGTATAAAAGGCAGGCCCCAGGGCTCAGTAGGGAGGAGACTGCCGACGGAGGCAGACGTGCTGCCCTGCCAGCTGAGGCCAAGACTGGAGTGGAGCCAGGCCAACACCCGGGATGCTCGGTGCCCCGAACCAAGAGCCCGATCCTTCCCCGATCCTGCCTCCGGGCCGGGAGACTGGTAGGGCCTTCAGGTAGCTGGACCAGACCATCAGGCCATGATACCTGGACTGAACTACCAGAGCCCCAGGAATGGACCGAGACCCCCGAGCAGCCCAGGTGGGAGATATCCTCCAAGGCCGGGCAGGACCTGGAGGAAGTGCCTGACGCCGAGCCCCCAGAGACAGGACAGGACCTGGACGAGCTCCCTGACGCCGAGCCATCCCAAGACTCCTGTGACCTAGAGGAGCTGCCCCTCGCCGAGGAACTTCCCGCCCTGCCACCTGTGGATGCGGAGGGACTGGCGGGCCTACCGTGGACCGAGTATCTCCGTGACCCCAAGGACCCTGAGGAGACAGGTATCTGGGGATACGGGGAGGAAGTGGCCCAGGGACAGCCATAGGCAGTGGCTGGGACAGGGGCGAGTCCCGTCGACGTGTTGCAGCAGGAGCCCCGCCGGCTGAGTGGCAACGCCTTTGCCACTACAAGGGCCCTGGGTTGGGACGCAGTGGAGACGGGTGGGCCTGCGTCCCCCTCCCCTCTTCCTTAGCCACCCCGGGAGAGCCTCCTCCTCCCTACCGCTGCAGAGAGAGGAGCAATTAACTGCTTGCTTGTTCGCCCTGCCTAAGGGCTGGAGCAATAGACTGTTTCTTCGCCCATCCTGCCTGAGGCCCAGGGTGATAGACTGCTTGCTTGACCGCTCTGCCTGAGGGACGGGCTAGGACCACAGAAGAGAGCTAACTGTTCCCCATACAGGAAGGCGCTGTGGCCTCCCCTGGAGTCAGGACCCGAAGAAGGGCAGCAGCGACACGGCCGGAGAGGACGGCCCTGTAACAAGAGGACACAAACAAGCTTTTGTTAACTTAGCTGAGATTTCCCAAACACTTCAGCTGAAATGCATTGTGTTGGTTAAATATAAAACAGATTTATGAACTACAGAAAGCTGGATTTTCAGTGAGCATAAGTGGTAGGCAAAAAGATTGGTACCAAAGAAAACAAAGATAAACACACAATCTCAATCTTAATCCTGATAACACCAGGTAGACTCTAGATAAAGTAATCTTTCTCACCTCACTCGATGTTGTAGTTCTCAATGCACAAGCTTCTCCCTGAAACTAGGGACCAGTCTCCTGCCGAACTCTTTGTCTCTCAGCGCTCTCATTGCTTCCAGCATAGGTGTGGAGGAGAAAGGCCAAGGCATGCAGCCCTTGTCCCTTATTTTATATCTTTTGACCATACGCCTAGTAGACATGAGTACAGGCACGTCCAGGTGTGCTCTGCTGACTCACAAGATTGCTCCATCCCACCCCCGTGGTGTCGTCTCGTGCGACTGAGTCATAGAGTTGAGCAATCTCCATTGTACAGTATTCCGCTGCTGTCACTGTATTGTAAATCCTTTGTATCCCATTGCAGATTCCCTGATGGAGAGTAGTCACTTCACACCCTGCTGGGCGCAGGCTACTGCCCTGGTAGAGGAGACTCAAACATACAGCATATTTCTCTAACAACTATGCAGCAAAATCTCATAACTTGATACACACTGATGCTACACGTATTTGGACAGCACAATGGGTTTAAGATATTCTGACCCTTATTAGATATTTATCTGGCCTGCTTAGTATGAACTATTACAGCCACACTGCAAGTATGAATATGGGGTTCACAGGGTGCTGCTTTGGGGTGCAGTGTGTCACCCTGGGGGGAAAGACTTCAGGAAGAGGCTGTTTTTGCAAAGCCCACCTGCTCTGCCTAGGAATTCAGCAGTGGGAATTGCTTTGCCAGAGTGATCAGTTTTGGTTTGTGCTGCGTGACAAATCACTTAAGTACTGAGTGCAGGGGTAGTGGCATGTTGTGATCCTGATTGCGTGAAGACAGGTCTTGGTACCCAGTGATGTGGGCTCTGCCAAAACAATCCTAGCTGCCGTTGGACCCTCTGCTTTCGCCCTGTTTCAAGACACCGCTGATTGAACTCAAATGAGAGTCTTTGTTTTGTTAAGTGATCATTAGAGCTGAAATCGCTGATAACCAGTCTAGCTGCTGAACCTCAAGGCATGTCTACACTTAAAATGCAGCATCGGCGCTTTAGTGCTTTAATGAAGATGCTCTAAACCGACAGGAGAGAGCTTCTCCCATTGGCTTAATCAATGCACATTCCCAAGAGCTGGTAGCTGCGTCGACGGGAGAAGCTCTCCTGCTGACATGGCATTGTCAACATGGGGTGATAGGTCAGTATAACTACGTCACTCAAGGAGGTGGATTTTCACATGCACCTGGATATTTATAAGATGTCTCTGAGTTACCTATTTTCTGTATTACTGCATCTGAAGAAGAGAGCTGAAGTCTCTCGAAAGCTTATGTCTGCAAATATTAAATTTGTTAGTCTTTAAAGTGCCACAGAACTCTCGTAGTCATACTGATATAGGTCTGTCATGTAGACCAGACCTAAGTTGCACAGATGGTGGCAGCAGCAGCTGAGGCATTTCTAATGCCATCTTCCCAACCCCTCCGGCGGGAGGGGAACTCATGTGAACTCACCTCTGAACTCTGGGCCTTCGCTGACCAAGGACAGCAACTGTGAGTGGGGTGCAGTGGAGGGAGAGGGCAAGGGCAGGTTCAAGGAGCATTTGTTGGACTTTCACCGCGCAAGGTGAAAAACAGATGCAAAGGACACCAGCCAACGGATTCTGGGCTGGGAGTTGTCATGGTCACATGCTTTCGAGTCGTGGTTGTGGTATTTTCCCAGAATAATGCCAAGTTCCATTTCTCTTTTTATTAAAAGCTCTCTTTTATTACACACAGACTCTGTGCTTGCAAGAGGGGAAATTCTGGCTTTTAGCAGCGCCCGAGGTGGTGATACTTTTCCTAGATTACTGGGTGGGGGCTCCAGCCGGTCCTGTTTCGCACTGGAACCCTGTGGTATTGAACTGGTGGTTGCTGCTGACTCCACCTGGCAGAAGGATTACATCTGGCAAAAAAAGCAGAAACATGGCGATAGATTCCACTAGAGCGTGATGTGCCAACTGGGGGCTTGTCTCTGGGAGGCGACACACAAAGCTGCTGAATTCTGACCCATAAGGATAGTGGAGCCAAGGGAAATTTTTCCTGGTGCTGACTGCACATAGGGGATGATTCGTCCGCACTGATGAGGTTTCAATCCCAGGAGATGTTCAGATCATTACACTGCAAAAGCCAACACTTCCCAGTCTACAGCGAGTGACCCCTGGGGTTCTCAGGAGAGCCAAAGGAAGGGAACGTGGAGGTGCCAGGAAAAGGCATTCTGTGCTGGTGCCTAAGACATCTAGGACATCCCTCAAGAGTGACCGACTCTCCCTGACACACTCAATGACGTTCCCACCAGCCTTATAATAAATCCTGGGTCACTCGGAAGGCAAAGCACCTTTACAGCAATAATGAGACCAAGCTAGAGATGACTGTCTCACAGGTTCGTATTGGAACAAAGCAGAGGACCTTTTAGCATCTCGGTGTCGACTGTGCGGAGAGTGGACATGGATACATCGTACGTCTGAGATTTTGTGCCGAATGTTCGGACTCTCTTGATCCATCCCCGGTACTCCTCTCTCACCTAGAGAGTCAGGGACACGGTCACTGCATCAGGTCACTAACCCTGAGGAAATCAGACATGGCCACCACTAGGCCGGTGAAGGCGCTGGGTGGGTGATGAAGGGCCACGGGCATTACCTGGCGATTGAGGAGACAGTGCACCAGAAAGATGAAGGCTCCCTGCAGGCTGTTGATGATGGTGAATAAATACTCCATGACTGTGGCTGCTGGGCCGACTTGTAGGAGACCAAGGATCCACGTGCAGCCCAGAATGAAGAGCTGGGCTATGGCTTTAAAGGTCAATAACCTGGATAAAGGCACATGGAGAGATCTCGTTACAATTATCCTGTGGAGAACAATTGCGTCAGGAGGGTCTGGGCAGTGTGGGAGAGAGCTACCGGCCCCTGCTTTACTGTGTGGGACAGGGGTATTGTTAATACCAAGACAATGGGAATTTAGAATGATAGAAGATGGAGGTTGGAAGGCACCTCAGGAGGTATCTTATCCAACCCCCTGCTCAAAGCAGAACCAACCCATGGGACCAACATGTTCCTGTGGATCCTAAATACGTGGTCCCCTTCCTGCAATCCCCACACCTTCCCTGTGCCAAGGAGCTTCCAACCAAGGGATCTGACCCTCCTCCATTGTTTCATTGCCTTCTCACCTGTGGTCTCTGAGGGTGGACACATCCGTATTGAGGGTGGAGAGTTTGTTTCTCAGGATCCACAGGATCAGGGCAAAGAAGGTTGTATTTATCTGTGGAAACGGCAGGAAATATTTCCTGTAAAATGTCCCTTCCGGGGCCAGTGAGCCCAGCTGAGGCACAGAACGAAGCCAGGGGACTGATCCGAACACTGCTGAACCAGTGGGGAGTCCAGGTGGCAATCACCCAGGGGAATCATCCCTGGCATCCCTGGTATTCTCCCGTGGCAGTTCTCAGTCTCTCCCCATGCACAGAGCTCACAGCACAGCCAGGACTGAGATGAATCAATGGGATCCCAGAGGCCAGATTGTGCTCAGAGTTAAATATGGAGCCACTCCAGTTTCCGGTGGGGTAAATAGTTATTCTGGGTTTACACTGGTGTCACTGAGAGGAGGATCTGGCTCGGCTATAGCAAGTGACTAATTCCAGGACTGGCCCAAGCGGATGGGCTCAGTGGGACCTAACTGGGTCGTTCCTTTGGTTTCCATGGGCCCCGTTCTCCTTCCTGCTTCACTGAAATCAATGGGGCCACAGAGGTGAGACGTGATCGGGGCCCTGTGGTTCTGGGAAATACCCACCAGGATTATGACACAGACTGGACCCAGGAAGCTCCAATGAAAGCCTTTCTTCTGGCTGAGCCAGCAGCTGCAGGTAGGGAGGAAGAAGAAAGGCGTTATCCCACAAACAACAATGTGGTGACATGAATGTGACTGCTCCCCTTTGTCAGCCCTCGCCATCTACCACCGCATCTCCTGCTTTCTGTTACCACTTCTTCTGCCAGCCCCTCCACGGACCATCTCAGATGGATGCTTGTAGTATCGATGAGGCCGGACACACCGCTGATGTAAAGCGGCCTTGCTACACTGAAGGAAGTGGAGCTACACTGATTTACACCCGCTGAGGATCTTGCCGGGGAGCCAAGAACACACCACTCCCTACGTTAGTGGAGGAGCTCACTTTACAGATGGACCATCAGGGATTTGCACACAGTAACAAGGTGCGTTTTTTTTACCCTCCAGTGCCACAAGCAAAGCCTGGGACCTGGGAGCCAAGCTGGGACCTTTCTGCCTTGTTCTTGCTCATCATCAGTGTGGTGAGGACTGTAGGTGTACGACAGGTGCCCAATGCCCCACTGCGCTAGGGGCACCTTAGGGCTACTGGGGAGGGGGCAGGGTCCCAGCAGGGATGTTCATCTCCCAGGCAGGGTGAGCAGGGAAATCTAGGTTAAATACAGACCTGGGTGAGCTCGTGCGACCCAGCAGGGAAGCCACGTCCCAGGTCCCGTCGGGATGGACTCTGCACTTACTATTGGGGAGATCCATAGCCTTCAGGATTCAGTGCTGCAGAAATAGCCACCACCAGGGCGGGGAATCCGTAGCCGAACGGGTACATGTATCTCTTCTTGAACCTGCCAGCGCTGGTGTAATTCACGACCTTCAGGTTCCTGACGGTGAGGAAGAGATGCAGCCCCTCCAGGAACATCCAGGTGAAGCAGGCCAGGAAGAGGTAGTGCAGGAAGCCAGCAATGACAGCACACGCCACCTGGGGGAGACAGAGAGCTGGGGGACACTGTGGCTGGGAGGGGAAATGCTGAGTATGGGACAGACCTGCCCGGGGGGGGTCACACCGGGATTCTGGTTAACACAGCTCTCCAGTTATAAGACTCCCTGACCCAGAGACAGCAGGTTCCTGGGACTCAGGGGGTCCAGGTTCTGTGCCCAGGAATGGAACAGATTCCCAGGGTGACCTTGGGAAAGTCAAGTAGGAAAGGAATTGAGGCACAGGGAGAATGTGACATAGGAATCGAACTGGCCGAAGTCCTGGGGATGGAGAGACTCAGGCCCCTGTGTCCAGCGTAAAGGGGCCTAAAGGGGGATGGAAAAATCTCCCTGGGAATCTGACCTGGGTCCAGCCAAGCCCAGAATCCAGGGAGCACAAAGGGGTTCAGGCCACAAACCCTGCCCCACTGCAAGCGGAGGAACAGAGCAGGTGAGAATCGGGCCCTGGGAGCGGAGCAGGCCATACCCGACTGCTGGTGCGGGTCACAGCGGTGAGGAAGAGCAGGTCGGCCAGGAAGAGGCAGAGGCAGAGCTGCAGGTGGATGGAAGTGCTGACGTTGCGGATGGAGCGGCACAGCAGGAAGGTGAGGATGGCGAAGAGGAGGCAGAGCAGGGAGAGGGTCAGTCCCACGTTGGTGATGACGGTCAGTGTGTAACTCTCCTGTAACACAGCAAAGGAGAATCACCACCACCCTACTCAGCCTTTTCCCGGCAAAGCCTCCAGTCACTGCAGTGACAGTTTTGCCCAAGCAATGGCAGAGTGCGGCTGGCGCTGAGAGTCCCGCCCTGCGATCCGAGTCTAACACCGAGATACCGTCACTGCGGTGGGAGCCATAAGGAGGGCGAAGCTGGAGAGATGGTCGCAGCTGCAGGTGGTGTGAGTGCTGTTCGCGTGCAGAACGGTGCAGCCGTCCCGAGACCAGGTGCCTTCCCCGTCCACGAATTTCCAGTAGACGCAGAGAGACTCTTCCTTCGCTTGTATGTCCTGGAAACACAACAGAATCATCCTCATCCCCACGGGAGCACAGAGCGTTGTTTGGGTTAGCACGTGTCTATACACGCAGTAACAGACCTGGCTGTGGGGCAGGGTGAAGTTTGCAGGTCTGGAGAGGTGAATGTGTCTCCTGCCTCCGATGGCCCCACTCACCACCCTGGAGTTGAGGTGACTATTCCCCAGCGTCCCACCAGCTGGTGGATTTCCCTGGCTGAGAAGTCTCCTGTTGATGATGGAGCCCAGTGTGGAGTAAGAAATAAAAACAGCAGCAGCCGTCAGACCTGCTGGGAGAGGAGACGCAGACGCTATGGCAAAGAATGAGCCAGCCAGGTGCCCAGCAACCAGGGGTCCCAGCGAGCCCGTGGCAGAGCTGGGAATGGAACCCAGGAGTCCTGGCCACAACTCATAAGATTTCGCCACTGGACCATGCCACCTCCTCTCTCAGAGACCCCAGGAACACGTCTGGCTGGAAGCTTTTGGCTGCAGGAAGCAGAGATGATGATATCATTTTTCTCAGCGAGACCAGGCAGAGGAGCTTGCCAGGGACGAGCTTCCCCTGGTGCTGGAGGATTAGGGGCCACCAGCCTGAATGTGGCAGCTGAGGGTACATGTTACCTGGTCCCCTTTCATCCCATTCAGGGGTCCCTGCTCTTTCCATTCTCTGGGCCCATGTCCTACCAGAGACCCTTGCATCAGCTGCCTCCCCTCGGACCACACAGACCCTCACCACTTGGAGCTCAAGCTGTAGGGCAGCTGGGAACGAAGGGGTCTGTACAGCTCACAGCCCCACAGCCTGAGAAGGAGCACTCTGGTGCTAGAGACAGAGGTGAGGGTCCCAGCCTGCAGATCCCAGGGGAGGGAGGAATGGGGGAACCCGGTCTGGGGGTCGGTGCCTGGGAATGGCTCTGTGCTGTGGTTTGGGCCCTGGGTGTCTCCATCCCCAGGATGGTACCTTGTGTGGCTGCCCCAGTGACTGTATCACAGTGGATGTCCATCGTCTCCCCGTGAGCACTCAGCCTGAAGATCTCGTTGTCCTGGCTGCAGTTCCCCGTGACGAGCCGCGTCTGGACAGCTGCAGGGGAGAGGGGGAGATGACAGAGCCCCTCGCTGTGAAACCACTTTCCTGGGAATCTGTCCCAGCTGGGGCAGCTCCAGGCCCCCTCCCACGCCACTTGGTGCCGCAGGGCTTCAGGGCTCTTCCCCACTGGAGGAGGGGGAAGTTTGGAGCTCCCCCACCCCGAGTTGCCTTGGGCACCCCTCCGTGCCCCCTTCCCACATTCTGTCTGTGTCTCCCTGGGGATGCTGTGCCCAGCAAGGGGCGTACCCTACGGGGGCGGGGGGGGCATAAAGCCCCTATGGTGGATTGCCAAGTGTTGCATTTAACCCCTTCTCAAGCAGTTGCTGTTGCTCCCGGGGGCACTGGCAGGGCTGGGCTCTATTTCCTGGGCCGGGTCAGGGCAGGTCCGTGTCTGTGTTCACCACAGGCTCACATCCACACAGATATTTCAGCTCCAACTTCCAGTGGATTTGGGGCCTAGTGTAGAACCCCGGATCTCCCGGCAGGAGGAGTGCTAAAAGCCACCCGTCCCGCCCCTCACCCATAGACTCTGTTGTCACGCTCTGTGTCATGTTCCCCGGGGACCTGCGCGCAGTGGCCAGCGTGGCCATCTCCACGCTCTGCAGTAGGAAATCCACGGCCAATGCCACATCCCCCTCGCTTGTGCTGTTCCAGATGGAGGTGTTGTTCATGATGGTGCTGAAAGTGTGAATCTCTTTCTGGGGAGAGGAAAGGAAACACCCTGGAAGCGAGGAGTCCGGGGGCTCAGGCGCCACGTCCCATGTGTTCACAGGTGACAGCGATGTGTCTTAGGTACATCAGACATCACAGCCTCTCCCAGCTCAGGGGCTGCAGTGCTCTCAGAGGGGAACCCTTTACAAAGCCAGGTGGGGCTGGAACCCTTTGTCATTCCTTCTTCGTCCCCTGCACCCCATCCCTCCCTCCAAGGGCATAACATTATCACAAGGCCACAGCAGCTGAGGTCAGAAAGGTATGGCAGAGCCAGGAGAGAGAGAGAACCCAGATCCTGCAGCCTGAAAGACCCTGGCTGATGAGCTGAAGGAGAATCCCCATTAACTGTTAGCAGTATGGGGCTTCTGAGGCACAACACAACAATTCTGAACACTAGAGGGTGGACAAAGACACGTGCGCACACCCCAATAGAGGGCGTTTGTGCCCACACCCACCCACACCACTAGGGGTTGTGTTCATGCACACATCTACAAACGTCACTAGGGGGCATCTGCATGTGCACTTGTGCGTGCGTGCACACACACACAGCACTAGAGGGTGTGTGGACGCACACAACCCTCACTAACACAGGGCATCTGCATGTGCCCACACCCACCCACACCACTAGAGGACACATACGCACGCACACACCCACCCATGCACCCACCAGTGGAGGGCACAGATATTTTCTGAAGAGTATCTGTCACCCGCAGTGAGACTCCTAAACCGGCTTAGCAGCAGGCAGTTGCTCCGGGCTGTGGGGCACACAGGGGGGCCCTAGTCAGCAGGGCACATTCAGGGGGTGGAGCCTCTCACCTCTAGAGATAATGCCGCACTCCTGGCTCCCCACGTTGACGTCAAAATCTCTAAGGTCGAATTAAGGAAAGAGCAAAAACTGCTGCTGCTGCTGCTCAGCTCTCCCTGCAGAGACCAGGGCAGAGGGTGAGTTCTGCAGGCACTGCAGGGCGAATGTGCAGGGGCCTGATCCTGACACCCTTAATTGTGTGACTGAAGCTTTTCAGAATCGGGCCCTAGATCCCTGAAGACTGTATCAGACTTGCGCAGCCCAGGACACGCCCGATGGGCTGTTACCGCAGTGAGATTCATGCGGAGAAACGGAACAGGTGCGGGTGTGTGAGAAGAAAGTCAGAAGAATAAACAGGGAACAAAGTGCTGAACTTAGAAGTGGAAGGTAAGAGAAGGATCGGGGAACCCACAACTCGATGGGGGGATGTCATACAAAAGGATTTGATGAGCTGCAGAGTTTATGAGGAACTGCTCCAAGACAGACTGGAAGGGGAGAAGGACTTGAACAGCTGATCACAGGTAGATGGGACCAGCCTAGGAGGAGGAGGAAGAAGAGGAGGAGAATCGGGTCCAGCTATGAAAGGAACAAACCCAGCAGTGCCTTAATCTTGGCTGGGGTTTGTAGGCACTACCGAAAAAACAACAAAGGTTTTTGTCTGGGAATTTCCATATTGGTGGCACAAAACACAGGGCAAAATCCCCACCAAATGAAGGATGGGTTCAAAGGTACCTGCAGAGGGCAGTTCCTGCGCCTCTCTTTGATTCTCTCCAGCTCAGCGCTGCTGTTGTAGCAGGGGTCTTGGAGCAGCGGGAAGAGAGGAGCAGATATTAGCGCTTTCACCGCAGATTTTCATATCAACTGGCTCCTGCTTGAGGGAAAATCCCCCTGTCCTCCGGCCCCGCTGGCTGCTCTCTGTCTACATGCTGCGCTGCCAACAGTTTAACAAGCGGCTGCTCTAATAAAACTCCCTCCCTTCCTGCCCATCTCACTCCGTGGCTCTGTCCCCTCCATTTACAATGCGCTTTGCCCCGCCCTCCTGCTCCCGTCCCCTGCTTCCCACACATGACTCTGGGCACCTGCCATCCTCCAGCTGGTCTGAGCATGTGGTAAGGTGGCCGGATGAATTTGCAGGCTTTCCTTCTGTAAACACAGGGGCATTGGTAGCCCCAAGTCTGTGCATTAGCACTAGAGGGCGCCCCTGAGTGTGAGGGTGGGGAGAGAAACTAGTTATCCCTGCCCCCTGCCTGCCTCCTAGACTTCCTGGTTTCCATGGACTCTGCAGAGAGACCTGCTGGGAACAGACACCTCTGCCCGCTGGGGGAGAACTCACCTTCACACGTGGTTTGGTTCAGTTCCCAGCTCCCGACTCCGGTGGAAGGGATTAGGCCGGCTGGGCACCTACACTGGAAACTCCCGCCGGTGTTGAAGCACAGGACTCCCGGGCCGCAGATGTCAGAGGATCTGGCACATTCATCAATATCTGGGAGGGAAAATCAGAGAGGCCCCACTGAGCAGCTGTTTTGAATCCCTCACCACAGAGGTGTCATCAGCAGGGTTTTGAACCTGGGACTTTCAGCACCATAGTGAGGTGTACGTTAAAGGAGCAATTCCATTGCCAGGCAGCAGTAGAAAGTTATCTTCTTGATGGACCAAACACTAGAGGGGAACAAAGGAAGTCCATTGAGTCTCACTGAGGGCTCCAGTGGGACCCGAAGCAAGGTGGGGCTGGGACCCTTTGTCATTCCTTAGGAGCAGAGAGTTTTTGGACAGGGGAGGGGACAGAGAGAGCCCAGCAACTCACGTCATCTCTGCTCTCTTCTCCTCCCTCCCCTCCTGTGAAAAACGGAGCAATCTGTTCTTTGCTCCTCCTCCCTTCATCTGTAGGCCTGGAGGGGGGATAAAGAGACCCTGGGCAGCCCCCCTTCCATGAAACAGGCATGAAGAACCCCTCTTGAGGCAGGAGGACCTGAGGTGCATTGGGTGATCGGGGCAGATGTGGGAGCTGCTGCAGGGGTCAGAACTGATTGCGAGGCTGTGTGAGTTGCACGGAATTAGTTAACCAATAGGTGGAGGTGGTGGGTGCAGGGTGGTGGGAAGAAGCTTGATGCTCAGTGCCATCAGCAGCCAGAGAGCTCCTGCCATGGGACCAAACCACCGTGTCATACACCTGGGAGAGCAGGCAATGCCGAAGTGGCCACCAGCCTGGATCCCCTCCTGGCGGGTCCTGATTCTGGTCTCACACTGGGATAATCTGGAGAAACTATTAGAGTAATTAAGGCTGCTCTGGATTTTACACCACTATAACCAAGGCCAGAGTCCAGTCCAAGGGGTCCAATACTCCTTCAATGCACCCCCGCTGACTGGTTCTAATGAAACCCCTGAGCAAACCCTGGTTTCCACAGGACAGTCCCACCAAATTTAACAATCAAAGTCCTGATTCTTAGCAACACACAGGCCGCACCAGGCTGCTCTGGCAGCGTAACGGCCACTGGAGAATTTGGTGTATTGAAAACTGTGTTAGCCTCACTTTACATCAGCAAGGGGCCTTCCTGGTCCTGTTTACTGGCTGAGGGCCTCCATGCAGAAGTCTGTGATTTGGTTTTTTCAGCTGTCTGTCTGCAAAAGAGCTACCCTAGAGGGAAGGGGCGTGAGGCAGAGGGGGGGAGGATTATGCCCATCTGCCGCAGGGAGCAGCCTGCTTTGTCTCTCTCTGTTTTGGGTACTTGTCTGTTAGGGTTCTGGAGTTAAGAAATAACCTTGTGTTGTGGTGCAGCCAGCCAGTGAGAGGATTTTATGCTTTGTTTCCCACTGTGTGCGTGTGTGCTATGAACATAACAGACGGGAGAACAGTCACTGTGGCATCTATGGGTCAATCCCCCATCCCACAATGGGGCCTAATGCGGCTAA
The DNA here is from genome assembly GCF_026122565.2 of Emydura macquarii macquarii. Lineage (NCBI taxonomy): Eukaryota > Metazoa > Chordata > Testudines > Chelidae > Emydura > Emydura macquarii. The sequence continues at coordinate 73,368 of NW_027133503.1, read as the reverse complement.
GATCTGGGCAGATTTAGGAGTCCATGTTTGAAGCTTGGTCTCCCAAGGGGTGGAAATGTGGCAGAAAATGCTATCATGTTCCAATCACAGGGGAACACACCGGCATTGCCAGCCTGGGTCAGTCCCAAGGCCCATCTACCCCGATATCCCGACTGCGACAGGTGCTGCAGAGGAAGGTATAAGTGTCCAGCAGCAGCCGTGGGATAATCTGCCCCCAGGAAGGTCTCTCATAAATCAGAGGTCGGCTTAAGCCCAGATGTGAGAGGTTTTCCTCCCTCCCAGAATTATTGTCCATTAACTATCACAGCCCCAGGGATTGTCGTTCCCCATAGAGGCGGCCAGTCCCTCTTTAAAAATCGACTCACTCACAGCTTGGCTGCCAATCGGTAGCAGTGATTCCACGAGCTAATGCTGCACCGGGTGGAAGGAATTTGCTCCATGGGGTTCATCCCCTGTCCAAGCGCCGGAGAAAGGGGTGAGCCCGGCTCCCAGCGCTGTGGGTGCAGGCAAGGCTGATGACTCATCACAGCCTCCATGATGGCCTCGTGCCTTTGTCAAACCTGGTAGAAGCCCCGGTGCAGCACCAGGCCTGGAATAAGCACATGAAGTGCGTGGGGGAAGGTGGTGTCTCAGAGGGTGGGGGTCAGGGCAGAGCTCACCCTGGCAGAAGCTTTCATTCGCGCCCCTGAAAGTGGCTTTCCCAGAGCTGGACTCGTAGCCATTGATGCAGCTGCAATAGTAACTCCCAGGCATGTTGGTGCAGTTTGCGTGGGGTCCGCAGTCTTGCCGGCTCGGCCCCAGACATTCGTCAATATCTGCAACACAAGAAGGGGACGCTCTGTCCAGGCCTGGTAGGGAGACATTCCCCTATCATCCCCTTGTACTGACCGGGGTGTCGGAACCTAGGCAAAAAGGACACTGTTGTATTTAACAATGAAAGGCCTGATTCTCAGCAACACTCAGGCTGCAGTAGGCTGCTCTGGCACCGTAACGGCCACCTGACAGTTTGGTGTATTGAAAATTGTGTTAGTCTCACAAATTCTGACTTTACATCTGCAATGGGCCTTCCTGCTCCTGCTTGCAGGCTGGGGCCTCTGTTCAGAAATGTGTGATCTGTTTTTTCCAGCAGTCTGTCTGCAAAAGAGCTAGCCTAGAGCAAAGGACTGGGGGGAGTTATGCCCATCTGCCGCAGGGAGCAGCCTGCTTTGTCTCTCTCTGTTATGAGTTCTTGACTGTTAGGGTTCCGGACTTAAGAAATAACCTTGTGTTGTGCTGCAGCCGGCCAGTGAGAGGACTTTTTGATTTGTTTCCCAGTCAGTGCTTCTGCTATGGATATAACAGATGGCGGAACAGTCACATCTTTGGGTCAATCGCTGTCCCACAATGGGGCCAATGACTTCAACGATTCAAGATTGTGGGGAGATTTAGGAGTCCATGTTTGAAGCTCGGTCTTCCAAGGGCCGGAAATGTGGCAGAAATTCCTCTCACATTGCAATCACAGGGGAACACACCGGCATTGCTTACGGTGAAGCATGGGCGAGCTTCACCAGCCCAAAGGCAGCTGTGGGATAATCTGCCCCAGGAAGGTCTCTAATAATCAGAGGTTGGCTTAAGCCCTTACATGGGATGTTTTCCTCCCTCCCAGAATGATTGTCTATTAACTATCACAGCCACAGGTATTGTCTTTCCCCATAGAAACATCCCGTCCCTCTTTAATACTCGACACACTCATGCCAATTGGTAGCCGCAATTGCACGGGCTAATGCCGCACTGGGTGGAAGAGTATTTCCCTGTATCTGCTTTGAATTTGCCACCTTTCTGATTCAATGAAATCCATGCCCTGCCCCCTTGCTCTCTGGTCTTTTTAAAGCTCATGATTTTCTAAACTAATCTTGTGATTTCTTTGAATGCTTGGGATTGTCGTCACTGGAGACCCGCTAAAGCCAAATGAAGTGTGTAGCTGTGCAGGGATGCATCTAAGCATGTGCTTTGCTGAATCGGGTTCTCAATGAGCACTGACAGAGACCAGCAGAGAGAGATTTAGCAGCTGGCAGCCTCTAGCATCCCCTGGTAGAGACACACCAGCACCTAGGTATCCTCTGCCAGGGGACTTACAGTGGAGCATGGGCCAGCATCACCAGCCCAAAGGGGTCTCCGAATCCACTGGACTGCCAGCACAGAGAGACCCCTCTGTCTGTGCCCTGGGTAAACTCCTGTCTGCACTGCCCTGGGAGAGCGACATGGAGCTGGAGTAGAGAGAGCACGTGGCCTGGAGCAAGGCCTGGGCCCTGAACTAAAGTCAGCAGAAGTTACTCTCTGAGCAAATGTCAGGCCCTGTCCAGAGGCAGAGGCTTGCCTGCAAGTTCCCTGTCCGGTAAGCGAACTCGGCACCGGTGGTGCTGGCATTGCTAAAACACACTGACTATGTCAACACATTCCCGCAGGGCAGCGCAAGGAACAGCCCCAGCCAGGCACGATAGGATGGTTTGACAGAAGGGATGAGCAGTGATGCTTGGTCTGAAACATCAGGAGGAAAGTACAAAGCCAGGTGGTGAATAGGGATGTTTTGTGTGAAGCGTCGGGAGAAAGGTACCAGGGCAGGTAACAAACGCCTTGTGACACATGGAAGGTGCTTCGTGAGTTGTTTACCCCAGATTGTGTGTCTCAGTCTATAGATGTTGGGGAATCTTGCCTTAACCCTTTGTCTGCCGTAGGGGGCAGTGGAAAGTCCCGCCACTCGCTGAGCTGGTCCATTGTCACGGGCACACAGGTATTAATGTCCCTGCAGCGTCTATGGGGTTAGTACCGTGTTTAGTCGGCAACACACCTGGCCGAACGCCTTCCCCACTGAACCGACTCTGTGTCTGTCTGGGCAGTTCGATCGAGGTCTGCCAGGCCGGCTACTGGCCAGAGCCGGGTCAGCACAGAGAGGACAGACACGCAGCCAACAGCTGACAACACCCGTGTCCTGCACCATGCTGCTGGAAGCCAGGGTGTCTGAGGGAAGCCTGGGGCTAGGCTGGCAATGCCACTCACAGCACGTGCCCCGTACAGCGCTGCCCAGGGGAGCTTGGGGAGTGGGAGTGTCCCCCAAACTAGCAGCCGCATCCTCTAGAGCCATGGGTGAGCACGGCTGCCTGGCCCCAGCGGGAGCTTAAACACTAGGAGACCTGGGGTGAATTCAACAACGCTTCAGCCCAATTCCTGGAGCCGTGCCCGGAGCCCCTTCCCAAGCTCAGGGAGGGTCGGGGAGGGTGGGGCACTGGCTGCCCAGATGCTGTGTGCTGGGGCCAGCGAGGGTCCTCTCCCCGCTCCCGGTGCATCCCTGGAAACCTGGGGGTTTATTCTCAATCCAAACACCCAGGGCAGGGGAGATCCTGGCCCCCACGCGCTGTGGGAGTGGTCGAGGGTCACGGCTGATCACAGCCCCAGTGCCTGGATCGGGTGCCTTTACTGCAGCTGGCAGCAGCGTCTGGTGCAGCACCAGGCCTGGAATGAGCGCAGAGGTGCGGGGGGGTCTCAGCAGAGCACAGTGGGGGACCAGGGACAGCTCACCACGGCAGATGCTTTCACTCGTGCCCCTGAACGTGGCTTTCCCAGAGCTGGACTCGTATCCATCGATGCAGCTGCAAGAGTAACTCCCAGGCATGTTGGTGCAGTGTGCGTGGGGTCCGCAGTCAGCCCGGCTCGGCCCCAGACACTCGTCAATATCTGCAACACAGGAGGGGACGCTCTGTCCAGTCTTGCTAGGGAGACATTACCCGTATGACTCCCTACACTGAGCTGGCTGACAGGACCCAGGCGACGGGGACTCAACTGAATTTAACTATCAAAGGCCTGATTCTCAGCAACACTGAGGCCGCACTAGGCTGCTCTAGCAGCGTAATGGCCACTTGAGAATTTGGTGTATTGAGAATTGTGTTGGTCTCACAAGCTCTCACTTTACATCTGTAAGGGGCCTTCCTGCTCCTGCTTGCGGTCTAGGGGCCTCTGTGCAGAAATATGTGATCTGTTTTTTCCAGTAGTCTTTCTGCAAAAGAGCTAGCCTAGAGCAAAGGGGTGGGGGGAGTTATGCCCATCTGCCGCAGGGAGCAGCCTGCTTTGTCTCTCTCTGTTTTGGGTTCTTGGCTGTTAGGGTTCTGGACTTAAGAAATAACCTTGTGTTGTGCTGCAGCCGGCCAGCGAGAGGATTTTATGCTGCCTTTCCAACTGTCTGTGTGTGTGCTATGAACATAACAGACGGGAGAACAGTCACTGTGGCATCAATGGTTCAATCCCTGTCCCACAATGGGGACAATGACTTCAATGGGTCAAAGATTTGCGGAGATTTAGGAGTCCATGTTTGAAGCTTGGTCTCCCAAGGGGTGGAAATGTGGCAGAAATCCCTATCACGTTCCAATCACAGGGGAACACACCGGCATTGCCAGCCTGGGTCAGTCCCAAGGCCCATCTACCCCGGTATCCTGACTGCAACAGGTGCTACAGAGGAAGGTGTAAGTGTCCAGCTGCAGATGTGGGATAATCTGCCCCAGGAAGGTCTCTAATAATCAGAGGTCGGCTTAAGCCCTGATGTGGGATTTTTTCCTCCCTCCCAGAATTATTGTCCATTAACTATCACAGCCCCGGGTATAGTCGTTCCCCATAGAGGCGGCCAGTCCCTCTTTCAAACTAGATTCCCTCACAGCCTGGCTGCCAGTCGGTAGCAGAGATTCCACGGGCTAATGCTGCACTGGGTGGAAGGAGTTTGCTCCGTGGGGTTCATGCCCCGTCTAAGCGCCGGGGACAGGGGTGAGCCCGGCCCCCAGCTCTGCGGGAGCAGGCGAGGGTCACGTCTCATCACGGCCTCCGTGACGGCCTAGTGCCTTTGCCAAAGCTGGCAGAAGCCCCGGTGCAGCGCCAGGCTTGGAATGGGCACGTGAAGTGTGTGAGGGAGGGGGTGTCTCAGCGGGTGGGGGTCAGGGCTAGCTCACCAAGGCAGGTGTTCTCACTCGCGCTATTGAACGTGGCTTTCCCAGAGCTGGACTCGTATCCATCGATGCAGATGCAATAGTAACTCCCAGGCGTGTTGGTGCAGTGTGTGTGGGGTCCGCAGTCTGCCTGGCTCGGCCCCAGACACTCGTCAATATCTGCAACAGAAGAAGGGACGCTCCATTCAGTCCTGGCAGGGAAACGTTCCCCGTATCACCCCCTGCACTGAGCTGGGTGACAGGACCCAGACAACTGGGCCTCTTTGAGGTTTACAATCAAGGGCCTGATTCTCAGCAACACTCAGGCCGCACTAGGCTGCTCTGGCAGCTTAACGGCCACTTGAGAATCCCCCGCCCTGCACAAGGGCCACCCCAGCTGTGGTATAATCTGCTCCCAGGAAGGTCTCTAATAATCAGAGGTCGGCATAAGCCCTGTGGTGGGAGGTTTTACCTCCCTCCCAGAATGATTGTCCATTAACTATCACAGCCCCAGGTATTGTCATTCGCCATAGAGGCGGCCAGTCCCTCTTTAAAAATTGACACGCTCACAGCTTCCATGCCAGTCGGTAGCAGTGATTCCACGAGGCTAATGCCGCACTGGGTGGAAGAGTATTTCCCTGTATCTGCTTTGAATTTGCCACCTCTCTGAGTCAATGAAATCCATGCCCTGCCCCCTTGCTCTCTGGTCTTTTTAAATCTTGTGATTTTCTAAACCAATCTCGTGATTTCTTTGAATGCTTGGGATCGTCGTCACTGGAGACCCACTGAAGCCAAATGAAGTGTGTAGCTGTGCAGGGATGCATCTAAGCATGTGCTTTGCTGAATCGGGGGGCTCAGCGAGCACTGACAGGCACCAGCAGAGAGAGATTTAGCAGCTGGCAGACTCCAGCGTCCCTGGTAGAGAGACACCAGCACCTGGGTATCCCCTGCCAGGGGACTTACGGTGGAGCATGGGCCAGCTTCACCAGCCCAAAGGGGTCTCTGAATCCACTGGACTGCCAGCACAGAGAGACCCCTCTGTCTGTGCCCTGGGTAAACTCCTGTCTGCACTGCCCTGGGAGAGCAACATGGAGCTGGAGTAGAGAGAGCACGTGGCCTGGAGCAAGGCCTGGGCCCTGAACTAAAGTCAGCAGAAGTTACTCTCTGAGCAAATGTCAGGCCCTGTCCAGAGGCAGAGGATTGCCTGCAAGTTCCCTGTCCGGTACGTGAACTCGGCACCGGTGGTGCTGGCATTGCTAAAACACACTGACTATGTTGACACATTCCCGCAGGGCAGCACAAGGAACAGCCCAGCCAGGCACGATAGGATGGTTTGACAGAAGGGATGAGCAGTGATGCTTGGTCTGAAACATCAGGAGGAAAGTACAAAGCCAGGCGGTGAATAGGGATGTTTTGTGTGAAGAATCGGGAGAAAGGTACCAGGGCAGGTAACAAACACCTCGTGACACATGGAAGGTGCTTCGTGAGTTGTTTACCCCAGATTGTTTGTCTCAGTCTATAGATGTCGGGGAATCTCGCCTTAACCCTTTGTCTGCCGTAGGGGGCAGTGGAAAGTCCCGCCACTCGCTGAGCTAGTCCATTGTCATGGGCACACAGGTATTAATGTCCCTGCAGCGTCTATGGGGCTAGTACCATGTTTAGTCGGCAACACACCTGGCCGAACGCCTTCCCCACTGAACCGACTCTGTGTCTGTCTGGGCAGTTCGATCGAAGTCAGCCAGGCCGGCTACTGGCCAGAGCCGGGTCAGCACAGAGAGGACAGACACGCAGCCAACAGCTGACAACACCCGTGTCCTGCACCATGCTGCTGGAAGCCAGGGTGTCTGAGGGAAGCCTGGGGCTAGGCTGGCAATGCCACTCACAGCACGTGCCCCGTACAGCGCTGCCCAGGGGAGCTTGGGGAGTGGGAGTGTCCCCCAAACTAGCAGCCGCATCCTCTAGAGCCATGGGTGAGCATGGCTGCCTGGCCCCAGCGGGAGCTTAAACACTAGGAGACCTGGGGTGAATTCAACAACGCTTCAGCCCAATTCCTGGAGCCGTGCCCGGGGCCCCTTCCCAAGCTCGGGGAGGGTGGGGCACTGGCTTCCCGGATGCTGTGTGCTGGGGCCAGCGAGGGTCCTCTCCCCGCTCCCGGTGCATCCCTGGAAACCTGGGGGTTTATTCTCAATCCAAACACCCAGGGCAGGGGAGATCCTGGCCCCCACGCGCTGTGGGAGTGGTCGAGGGTCACGGCTGATCACAGCCCCAGTGCCTGGATCGGGCGCCTTTACTGCAGCTGGCAGCAGCGTCTGGTGCAGCACCAGGCCTGGAATGAGCGCAGAGGTGCGGGGGGGTCTCAGCAGAGCACAGTGGGGGACCAGGGACAGCTCACCACGGCAGATGCTTTCACTCGTGCCCCTGAACGTGGCTTTCCCAGAGCTGGACTCGTATCCATCGATGCAGCTGCAAGAGTAACTCCCAGGCATGTTGGTGCAGTGTGCGTGGGGTCCGCAGTCAGCCCGGCTCGGCTCCAGACACTCGTCAATATCTGCAACACAAGAAGGGGATGCTCTGTCCAGTCCTGGCAGGGAGACATTCCCCGTATCACCCCTGCACTGAGCTGGGCTACGGGACCCAGACGACTGGGCCCCTGTGAGGTTAACAAAATCAAAGGCCTGATTCTCAGCAACACTCAGGCCGCACTAGGCTGCTCTGGAACCGTAAAGGCCACTTGAGAATCCCCCGCCCTGAACAAGGGGCCACTGCAGCTGGTGTGGAGAGGCTTTATGGGCCATGCCTCCACCCTGTCCCCAGCCCCTGACTTAGGGGCCATGGCCCAGGTGCCCTGTGCTGCAGCTATTCTCTGCCTCACAGAGTCCATAAGGGTAAGATCAGGGGCATGGCTGTGGTCCCCTGCACTGTGTATATTCCCTGCCCCCAGGGTCCATGGGGGGCAGAATGCACTGAGCTATTCCCATGGCCCGCACATAAGGCCCCTTCCCAGGCTCAGGGAGGCACTAGCAGCCCGGACGCTGTGTTCTGGGGCCGGCGAGGGTCCCCTCCTGTCTCCATGGTGCTTCTCTGCAGCACAAGGACTTTGCTCCGTGGGTCTCTTTCTAACTCTGGGTTTTATTCCTCGTCCAAGCACCGGGGAGAGGGGTGAGTCCGGCCCCCAGCTCTGTGGGAAAAGATGAGGGTCACGTCTCATCACAGCCTCAGTGACGGCTTCGTGCCTTTGCTAAAGCTGGTGCAACGCCAGGTCTGGGCTCAGCAGGTGTGAGGTGTGGGGGGCGTGTCTCAGCAGGTGGGGGTCAGGGGCTAGCTCACCACGACAGTTGTTCTCACTCGCTCTCATGAACGTGATTTTCCCAGAGCTGGACTCGTAGCCCTCGATGCAGCTGCAACTGTAGCTCCCAGGCATGTTGGTGCAGTGTGCGTGGGGTCCGCAGTCAGCCCGGCTCGGCCCCAGACACTCGTCAATATCTGCAACAAAGGAGGGGACGCTCTGTCCAGTCTTGCTAGGGAGACATTACCCGTATGACTCCCTACACTGAGCTGGCTGACAGGACCCAGGCGATGGGGACTCAACTGAATTTAACAATCAAAGGCCTGATTCTCAGCAACACTCAGGCCGCACTAGGCTGCTCTGGTAGCGTAACGGCCACTTGAGAATTTGGTGTATTGAGAATTGTGTTGGTCTCACAAGCTCTCACTTTACATCTGTAAGGGGCCTTCCTGCTCCTGCTTGCGGTCTAGGGGCCTGTGTGCAGAAATATGTGATCTGTTTTTTCCAGTAGTCTTTCTGCAAAAGAGCTAGCCTAGAGCAAAGGTGTGGGGGGAGTTATGCCCATCTGCCGCAGGGAGCATCCTGCTTTGTCTCTCTCTGTTTTGGGTTCTTGACTGTTAGGGTTCTGGACTTAAGAAATAACCTTGTGTTGTGCTGCAGCCGGCCAGCGAGAGGATTTTATGCTGCCTTTCCAACTGTGTGTGTGTGTGCTATGAACATAACAGACGGAAGAACAGTCACTGTGGCATCAATGGTTCAATCCCTGTCCCACAATGGGGACAATGACTTCAATGGGTCAAAGATTAGGGGAGATTTAGGAGTCCATGTTTGAATCTTGGTTTCCCAAGAGGTGGAAATGTGGCAGAAAGCCCTATCACGTTCCAATCACAGGGCAACACACCGGCATTGCCAGCCTGGGTCAGTCCCAAGGCCCATCTACCCCGACATCCCGACTGCGACAGGTGCTACAGAGGAAGATGTAAGTGTCCAGCTGCAGATGTGGGATAATCTGCCCCAGGAAGGTCTCTAATAATCAGAGGTCGGCTTAAGCCCTGACGTGGGATGTTTTCCTCCCTCCCAGAATTATTGTCCATTAACTATCACAGCCCCAGGGATTGTCGTTCCCCATAGAGGCGGCCAGTCCCTCTTTCAAACTCGACTCACTCACAGCCTGGCTGCCAGTCAGTAGCAGTGATTCCACGGGCTAATGCTGCACTGGGTGGAAGGAGTTTGCTCCATAGGGTTTATCCCCTGTCCAAGTGCTGGAGACAGGGGTGAGCCTGGCCCCCAGCGCTGCGGGAGCAGGCGAGGGTCACGTCTCATCACAGCCTCCGTGACGGCCTCGTGCCCTTGCCAAAGCTGGCAGAAGCCCCGGTGCAGCGCCAGGCTTGGAATGGGCACGTGAAGTGTGTGAGGGAAGGAGATGTTTCAGCGGGTGGGGGTCAGGGGAGAGCTCACCGCGGCAGGTGTTCTCACTCGCGCTCCTGAACGTGGCTTTCCCAGAGCTGGACTCGTAGCCATCGATGCAGCTGCAATAGTAACTCCCAGGTGTGTTGGTGCAGTGTGCGTGGGGTCCGCAGTCTGCCCGGCTCGGCCCCAGACACTCGTCAATATCTGCAACAGAAGAGCGGAGGCTCTGTCCAGTCCTGGCAGGGAGACGTTCCCCGTATCACCCCCTGCACTGAGCTGGGTGACAGGACCCAGGAAACTGGGCCTCTTTGAGGTTTACAATCAAGGGCCTGATTCTCAGCAACACTCAGGCCGCACTAGGCTGCTCTGGCAACGTAACGGCCACTTGACAATCCTTTGCCCTGAACAAGGGGCCACCCCAGCTGTGGGATAATCTGCCCCCAGGAAGGTCTCTAATAATCAGAGGTTGGCATAAACTCTGAGGTGGGAGGTTTTACCTCCCTCCCAGAATTATTGTCCATTAACTATCACAGCCCCAGGTATTGTCATTCGCCATAGAGGCGGCCAGGCCCTCTTTAAAAATTGACACGCTCACAGCTTCCATGCCAGTCGGTAGCAGTGATTCCACGAGGCTAATGCTGCAGCGGGTGGAAGAGTATTTCCCTGTATCTGATTTAAATTTGCCACCTTTCTGAGTCAATGAAATCCATGCCCTGCCCCCTTGCTGCCTGGTCTTTTTAAATCTTGTGATTTTCTAAACCAATCTCGTGATTTCTTTGAATGCTTGGGATCGTCGTCACCGGAGACCCACTAAAGCCAAATGAAGTGTGTAGCTGTGCAGGGATGCATCAAAGCATGTGCTTTGCTGAATCGGGGGGCTCAGCGAGCACTGACAGGCACCAGCAGAGAGAGATTTAGCAGCTGGCAGACTCCAGCGTCCCTGGTAGAGAGACACCAGCACCTGGGTATCCTCTGCCAGGGGACTTACGGTGGAGCATGGGCCAGCTTCACCAGCCCAAAGGGGTCTCCGAATCCACTGGACTGCCAGCACAGAGAGACCCCTCTGTCTGTGCCCTGGGTAAACTCCTGTCTGCACTGCCCTGGGAGAGCGACATGGAGCTGGAGTAGAGAGAGCACGTGGCCTGGAGCAAGGCCTGGGCCCTGAACTAAAGTCAGCAGAAGTTAATCTCTGAACAAATGTCAGGCCCTGTCCAGAGGCAGAGGCTTGCCTGCAAGTTCCCTGTCCGGTACGCGAACTCGGCACCGGTGGTGCTGGCATTGCTAAAACACACTGACTATGTTGACACATTCCCGCAGGGCAGCACAAGGAACAGCCCCAGCCAGGCACGATAGGATGGTTTGACAGAAGGGATGAGCAGTGATGCTTGGTCTGAAACATCAGGAGGAAAGTGCAAAGCCAGGCGGTGAATAGGGATGTTTTGTGTGAAGAATTGGGAGAAAGGTACCAGGGCAGGTAACAAACACCTCGTGACACATGGAAGGTGCTTCGTGAGTTGTTTACCCCAGATTGTTTGTCTCAGTCTATAGATGTCGGGGAATCTCGCCTTAACCCTTTGTCTGCCATAGGGGGCAGTGGAAAGTCCCGCCGCTCACTGAGCTGGTCCATTGTCACGGGCACACAGGTATTAATGTCCCTGCAGCGTCTATGGGGTTAGTACCGTGTTTAGTCGGCAACACACCTGGCCGAACGCCTTCCCCACTGAACCAACTCTGTGTCTGTCTGGGCAGTTCGATCGAAGTCAGCCAGGCCGGCTACTGGCCAGACCCGGTCAGCACAGAGAGGACACACACGCAGCCAACAGCTGACAACACCCGTGTCCTGCACCATGCTGCTGGAAGCCAGGGTGTCTGAGGGAAGCCTGGGGCTGGGCTGGCAATGCCACTCACAGCACGTGCCCCGTACAGCGCTGCCCAGGGGAGCTTGGGGAGTGGGAGTGTCCCCCAAACTAGCAGCCGCATCCTCTAGAGCCATGGGTGAGCATGGCTGCCTGGGCCCAGCGGGAGCTGAAACACTCGGACACCTGGGGTGAATTCAACAACGCTTCAGCCCAATTCCTGGAGCCGTGCCCGGGGCCCCTTCCCAAGCTCGGGGAGGGTCGGGGAGGGTGGGGCACTGGCTGCCCGGATGCTGTGTGCTGGGGCCAGCGAGGGTCCTCTCCCCGCTCCCGGTGCATCCCTGGAAACCTGGGGGTTTATTCTCAATCCAAACACCCAGGGCAGGGGAGATCCTGGCCCCCACGCACTGTGGGAGTGGTCGAGGGTCACGGCTGATCACAGCCCCAGTGCCTGGATCGGGCGCCTTTACTACAGCTGGCAGCAGCGTCTGGTGCAGCACCAGGCCTGGAATGAGCGCAGAGGTGCGGGGGGTCTCAGCAGAGCACAGTGGGGGACCAGGGACAGCTCACCACTGGCAGATGCTTTCACTCGTGCCCCTGAACGTGGCTTTCCCAGAGCTGGACTCGTATCCATCGATGCAGCTGCAAGAGTAACTCCCAGGCATGTTGGTGCAGTGTGTGTGGGGTCCGCAGTCTGCCCGGCTGGGCTCCAGACACTCGTCAATATCTGCAACACAAGAAGGGGATGCTCTGTCCAGTCCTGGCAGGGAGACATTCCCCGTATCACCCCCTGCACTGAGCTGGGTGACGGGACTCATACGCTTGGGCCCCTGTGAGGTTAACAAAATCAAAGGCCTGATTCTCAGCAACACTCAGGCCGCACTAGGCTGCTCTGGAACCGTAAAGGCCACTTGAGAATCCCCAGCCCTGAACAAGGGGCCACTGCAGCTGGTGTGGAGTGGCTTTATGGGCCACGCCTCTGCCCTGTCCCCAGCCCCTGACTTAGGGGCCATGGCCCAGGTGCCCTGTGCTGCAGCTATTCTCTGCCTCACAGAGTCCATAAGGGTAAGATCAGGGGCATGGCTGTGGTCCCCTGCACTGTGTATATTCCCTGCCCCCAGGGTCCATGGGGGGCAGAATGCACTGAGCTATTCCCATGGCCCGCACATAAGGCCCCTTCCCAGGCTCAGGGGGGCACTAGCAGCCCTACGCTGTGTTCTGGGGCCGGCGAGGGTCCCCTCCTGTCTCCATGGTGCTTCTCTGCAGCACAAGGACTTTGCTCCGTGGGTCTCTTTCTAACTCTGGGTTTTATTCCTCGTCCAAGCACCGGGGAGAGGGGTGAGTCCGGCCCCCAGCTCTGTGGGAAAAGACGAGGGTCACGTCTAATCACAGCCTCAGTGACGGCTTCGTGCCTTTGCTAAAGCTGGTGCAACGCCAGGTCTGGGCTCAGCAGGTGTGAGGTGTTTGTGTGGGGGTGTCTCAGTGGGTGGGGGTCAGGGAGAGCTCACCACGGCAGGTGTTCTCATTCGCTTTCATGAACGTGATTTTCCCAGAGCTGGACTCGTAGCCCTCGATGCAGCTGCAACTGTAGCTCCCAGGTGTGTTCGTGCAGTGCGCGTGGGGTCCGCAGTCTGCCCGGCTCAGCCCCAGACACTCGTCAATATCTGCAACAAAGGAGGGGACGCTCTGTCCAGTCTTGCTAGGGAGACATTACCCGTATGACCCCCTACACTGAGCTGGCTGACAGGACCCAGGCGACGGGGACTCAACTGAATTTAACAATCAAAGGCCTGATTCTCAGCAACACTCAGGCCGCACTAGGCTGCTCTGGCAGCGTAACGGCCACTTGAGAATTTGGTGTATTGAGAATTGTGTTAGTCTCACAAGCTCTCACTTTACATCTGTAAGGGGCCTTCCTGCTCCTGCTTGCGGTCTAGGGGCCTCTGTGCAGAAATGTGTGATCTGTTTTTTCCAGTAGTCTTTCTTCAAAAGAGCTAGCCTAGAGCAAAGGTGTGGGGGGAGTTATGCCCATCTGCCGCAGGGAGCAGCCTGCTTTGTCTCTCTCTGTTTTGGGTTCTTGACTGTTAGGGTTCTGGACTTAAGAAATAACCTTGTGTTGTGCTGCAGCCGGCCAGTGAGAGGATTTTATGCTGCCTTTCCAACTGTGTGTGTGTGCGCTATGGACATAACAGACGGGAGAACAGTCACTGTGGCATCTATGGGTCAATCCCTGTCTCACAATGGGGACAATGACTTCAATGGGTCAAAGATTTGGGGAGATTTAGGAGTCCATGTTTGAAGCTTGGTCTCCCAAGGGGTGGAAATGTGGCAGAAATCCCTATCACGTTCCAATCACAGGGGAACACACCGGCATTGCCAGCCTGGGTCAGTCCCAAGGCCCATCTACCCCGACATTCCGACTGCGACAGGTGCTACCGAGGAAGGTGTAAGTGTCCAGCTGCAGCCGTGGGATAATCTGCCCCAGGAAGGTCTCTAATAATCAGAGGTCGGCTTAAGCCCTGATGTGGGATTTTTTCCTCCCTCCCAGAATTATTGTCCATTAACTATCACAGCCCCAGGGATTGTCGTTCCCCACAGAGGTGGCCAGTCCCTCTTTAAAACTCGATTCCCTCACAGCCTGGCTGCCAATCAGTAGCAGTGATTCCACGGGCTCATGCTGCACTGGGTGGAAGGAGTTTGCTCCATAGGGTTTATCCCCTGTCCAAGTGCTGGAGACAGGGGTGAGCCCGGCCCCCAGCTCTGCGGGAGCAGGCGAGGGTGATGGCTCATCACAGCCTCCGTGACGGCCTCGTGCCTTTGCCAAAGCTGGCAGAAGCCTCGGTGCAGCACCAGGTCTGGAATGGGCACGTGAAGTGTGTGAGGGAGGGGGTGTCTCAGCAGGTGGGGTCAGGGACAGCTCACCACGGCAGGTGTTCTCACTCGCACCCCTGAACGTGGCTTTCCCAGAGCTGGACTCGTAGCCATCCATGCAGCTGCAACTGTAACTCCCAGGTGTGTTGGTGCAGTGTGTGTGGGGTCCGCAGTCTGCCCGGCTCGGCCCCAGACACTCGTCAATATCTGAAACAGAAGAAGGGGAGGCTCTGTCCAGTCCTGGCAGGGAGACGTTCCCCGTATCACCCCTGCACTGAGCTGGGTGACAGGACCCAGGCGACTGGGCCTCTTTGAGGTTTACAATCAAAGGCCTGATTCTCAGCAACTCTCAGGCCGCACTAGGCTGCTCTGGCAGCGTAACGGCCACTTGAGAATCCTTTGCCCTGAACAAGGGGCCACCCCAGCTGTGGGATAATCTGCCCCCAGGAAGGTCTCTAATAATCAGAGGTCGGCATAAGCCCAGAGGTGGGATGTTTTCCTCCCTCCCAGAATGATTGTCCATTAACTATCACAGCCCCAGGTATTGTCATTCGCCATAGAGGCGGCCAGTCCCTCTTTAAAAATTGACACGCTCACAGCCTGGCTGCCAATCGGTAGCAGTGATTCCATGAGGCTAATGTCGCACTGGGTGGAAGAGTATTTCCCTGTATCTGCTTTGAATTTGCCACCTTTCTGAGTCAATGAAATCCATGCTCTGCCCCCTTGCTCTCTGGTCTTTTTAAATCTTGTGATTTTCTAAACCAGCGATTCTCAACCTTTTTTTACAGAGTACCACTCGGGTCAGGTACAGTCAGGTCAAGTACTGCTTCACCTAACTGTACCTGGCCCGAGTAAGACTCGGTAAAATTGCGGGGTTCCGTGCAGGGATCAATGCCCTCCGCCGAAGCCCTGCCGCCGTTTTGTGCTTTTCGGCTGCAGAGAGGCTGGCACTTTCGGCGGCAAGGGGGGAATGGTCGGCGGCAGCGCGGTTTCTCTGCGGCGGAAAATGGCTGGGAATAGGCGGCAAGTGGGTTTCGCAGCGGGGGGGGGGGAGGAGGAAGCATTAGGAGGAAGAGAGCTTATTCGGCAGCGGGTGGGAAAGATTCGGTGGCCGCAAGATTTCACGGCGGCGGAAGGGAGGGGATTCAGCAGCAGCGGTCTTTCTTGGCGGCGGAAGGGGGGGGATTCGGCGGTGGCGGGCAATCTCGGCGGCATCAAGGGGGGGGATTCGGCAGCGGAATCGGCGGCGGGGTTTGCCTCGCGTACCACCGAGCCGTCTTACGCGTACCACTGGTGGTACGCGTACCACCGGTTGAGAACCCCTGTTCTAAACCAATCTCGTGATTTTTTTGAATGCTTGGGATCGTCGTCACCGGAGACCCACTGAAGCCAAATGAAGTGTGTAGCTGTGCAGGGATGCATCTAAGCATGTGCTTTGCTAAATCGGGTTCTCAATGAGCACTGACAGAGACCAGCAGAGAGAGATTTAGCAGCTGGCAGCCTCTAGCATCCCCTGGTAGAGACACACCAGCACCTAGGTATCCTCTGCCAGGGGACTTACGGTGGAGCATGGGCCAGCTTCACCAGCCCAAAGGAAGCCAGCTTCACCATGCTGATGGAAGCCAGGGTGTCTGAGGGAAGCCTGGGTTGGGCTGGCAATGCCACTCACAGCATGTGCCCCCGTACAGCACTGCCCAGGGGAGCTTGGGGGTGGGAGTGTCCCCCAAACTAGCAGCCGCATCCTCTAGAGCCATGGGTGAGGACGGCTGCCTGGCCCCAGCGGGAGCTGAAACACTAGGAGACCTGGGGTGAATTCAACAACGCTTCAGCCCAATTCCTGGAGCCGTGACCGGGGCCCCTTCCCAAGCTCGGGTTTGGGGGTAGGGGCGAAGAAAGGGCTGCCCGGATGCTGTGTGCTGGGGCCAGCGAGGGTCCTCTCCCCACTCCCTGGTGCATCCCTGCAAATCTAGGGGTTTATTCTCAATCCAAACACCCAGGGCAGGGGAGATCCTGGCCCCCATGCGCTGTCGGAGTGGTTGAGGATCACAGCTGATCACAGCCCCGGTGCCTGGATCGGGCGCCTTTACTGCAGCTGGCAGCAGTGTCTGGTGCAGCACCAGGCCTGGAATGAGCGCAGAGGTGCGGGGGGAGAGGGGGTGTCTTAGCAGGGCATAGCATGGGGTCAGAGCACAGCTCACCATGGCAGGTGTTGTCACTGGCGCCGCTGAACATGGCTTGCCCAGAGCTGGACTCGTATCCATCGATGCAGTTGCAATAGTAACTCCCAGCAAGGTTGATGCAGCGTACGTGGGGTCTGCAGTCTGCCCGGCTCGGCCCCAGACACTTAACATCTGCAACAGAAGAGGGGACGCTTTGTCCAGTGCTGGCAGGGAGACGTTCCCCGTATCATGCCCTGCACTGAGCTGGTTGATGGAACCCAGGTGACCGGGAGCCTGTTGAATTTAAGAATCAAAGGCCTGATTCTCAGCAAAACTCAGGCCGCACTAGGCTGCTCTTGCAGCATAACGGCCACTTGAGAATTTGGTGTATTGAAAATTGTCCATTAACTATCACAGCCCCAGGGATTGTCGTTCCCCATAGAGGTGGCCAGTCCCTCTTTAAAACTCAACACATTCACAGCCTGGCTGCCAATCGGTAGCAGTGATTCCACGGGCTAATGCTGCACTGGGTGGATGGAGTTTGCTCCGTGGGGTTTATCCCCTGTCCAAGCGCCGGAGACAGGGGTGAGCCCGGCCCCCAGCTCTGCAGGAGCAGGCGAGGGTCACGTCTCATCACAGCAGTAGACCCGGTGCAGAGCCAGGCCTGGAATGGGGAGTGTGTGCATCACATCTCAGAGCCACCCTCTGGGCCAGCCTGCTGGGTTCCAGCTATGGCTGTCTGCACTGCCAAGACTTGAGCAGGGGGCGAGGCCTAGTGACACCATGAGGAGATGGCTCAGTGTGGCGCGGCAGAAGGAGGAATCCTGGTTAAAAGACAGTGTGTCTCATGGCAAGGTAGCACCCGGAAGCAGAGGGGGTGAGGGAGACTGAATGGACAAATGGACATAGAGGGACTAAAACTCACACATGAAGGGGCCAGATCCTCAGTGGGTGTAAGCTGGCATCACTCCTTTAACATCAGTGGAGCTCTGCTGATTTACTCTAACTGGGATGTGGCCCTAAACTTCCCAGTTCCAAAGAGTCTGGGTTTTCTCTTCTGTTGGCAAACCGTACAGTCAGCTGCTCGACCGCACTTGGGTTGGTTGTGCAATACATTCAAGAGACCAGATAACCAGCACCAGTCAGGTCCATTGCTAAAACAATTAGCCCAGCATACATTGGTCAACACTTGAGATATAGATTTAACCTCCACCTAAACAATCCAGCTATTCCCAATGACCCAGATCCAATTATTCCCCACCCCCAATTACAGTCTCAGTAATGCCACTGAGAGCTGCCAAGCCTGCGTCAGTTTCATGGCAGAGACACATTCTGTGTGGGGCTATCATGTGATGGGAACCAATGCGTCACATACAGCATTACATTCTGCCAGCCAGGGAACTTACCCGTCGACGTTTGGGTGCTCCCTGGTGGTGGAGAGGGGAATAGGATGAGGGGGAGAAAAACTTGAAAGAAATAAAAAATAAAGATGTGATTTTAAAATGTTATACACAGAAATAAGCAACAGAATGGGGGGGGGGGTCTTCTGGCCCTGTCTATGGACCAAATTTTGCTTGTTTACCCCACTGTGATTCTGCTGTAAATCCAGTTAAGTCAATTCTTTCATTAAAAACTAGGATTATTGTATAATATGCAGGAACTCCAGCTTTGTGCCACTACGGAAAACTGGGTTAACCAGCTACCTGGAAATTCCACTTGTGCAACTGCCACCTGTCACCACATAGCACACTCATCAGTGTAAATTCCAACTCGAGGAGTCACACCCGCTCTCCCTCTGATCGAGCTCGCACGCTAAAAATAGAAGCGTGGCCGTGGTAAGGGATGTAACAGGAGAGGCTCACGGCCCGGACTATGATCCCATCCAAGAGAACAGCTACATAAACAGGGGGGCTAGTTCCTCCCCCCACCACGGCAACACTTCTCGTTGTAGCACGTAGCTAGATGAGAGCTATGTCTTCTCAAGCTGGAACACTCACTTTCCAGCTCCAGTGCAGACATTCCCATAGACCCCTCTGGATTCTCCTACCCCACCCTTGAGTTCAGCCCATGGCCTTCGTTCCACTCACCCAATGGATACGTGTCACCGCGGGTTCCCATGGTGGCTCAGCCGCTAACGGGAGAGGACCAGCTCTGAGGAGTCTGAGCTTTGCAGCCTCCTTATCTTGGAGAAATTGGACAGGAAGGCAAGTTATCTTACGTCGTGTTGCATTAGATCGTATCAATCAACAGCGCTGCACACAGGACAGCACTGCCTTTTCACCACGCCCTGTTCTCCTTCCTTCTGACTGACCGCATCTCCCAGTCCCAGAATAGTTTGCTTTGCTGAGACACTGAGAACTTACGGGGGGAAACTGAGCACAGTGCAGAAGGCCTAGCACCATTTCATAGAATCACAGAAATGTAGAGTAGCAAGGGAGCTCAGGAGGTCACTAGTCCATCTCCATGCGCTGTGGCAGGACCTAGCACATCCCTGGAAGGTGTTTGTCCAACCTGTTCTTAAAATCCTCCAATGATGGGGATTCCACGACCTCCCTAGGTCACCTGTTCCAGAGCTCAACTATTCTTAGACTTAGCCCTGGTCTACACTGGTGACTTAGGTTGACTTAAAGTCACTTACATCAACCTACTTACACCCTTGTCTACACTGGCACGACTCTTAATTTGAATTAAGGTGCCTGGAAAATCGACTTAATAAGACCACCTCTGCAAGTGGCATAGCACCTAATTTCAATTTGTTAAATTGATTTAGTGTCAGTGTAGACACAATGTCACTTAAATCAAATTAATTGACCTCTGGAATGTATCCCACAATGCCCCTTTTTGACCAGTCTGACAGTCATGCTGTGCTGCTCAGTGGTCACATTACCAGGAAAAGTCCCCTCCACTCAAGCTTCAGGAAGATCTGAATTTTCATTGTCTGTGCTGGCAGCGTGGAGAGAGCTTTGTCACTGTTCTCCGCATGACTTCTGCAAAGCCAAAACACGCTCTGGCATGGAGTCGACCAGAGGTCTTAGATCACATCGGGCTGTGGGGCGAGCAGTCTGTTCTGGCTCAGCTTAGAGCCAGCAAAAGGAATCTGGACATTTATGGGAAGATATCCCAGGGCTCGCTGGAGAAGGGACACAAGAGGGACGCTCAGCAGTGCTGCATGAAGATCAAGGAGCTGCATCAGTCGTATCAGAAAGCCAGGGAAGCTAACAGCCGTTCTGGCTCCTCTCCCCAAAAATGCTGGTTCTATGATGAGGTGCACGCAATTCTCGGTGGCAATCCCACCACGGTGCCGCCCTGCAGCATTGATACCTCCACTAGGCCACAGTCCATGGACAATGAGGAGGACTCTGTGGACAACAAGGAGGCTGAGGAGAGCAGGGTGTCCATTCTCCCAGAAAGTCAGGACACATTCCTGACCCCCGAGCAGCACACAGGACAGCACAAATGATCCCGAGGAAGGCACATCTGGTGAGTTTTTTTTCTTCTTAGCATTTCTGTCCTTTTACATTGGGTGGGGGCGGGGGCACGAAGGGGATTTCAGGCATTTTGGTGACTGTACTGGGGGGTTACCCAGCGATGAGTTTTTTCTTTTTGATGAGAAATGCTACGTTTATCATCAGTTGATATCTCACAGAAACTTTCATGTATGTAATCTGTTGTCCTTCGCAAAACTTTTCAGGGGAGGACTGGCTTGTTCCTCTGTTCAAGGTAAGATACTTCACTACAGTCAAGGGAGCCTGCATCATGGCGGAACACTGCTGGTACCTCGCAGCGTCCAGCAAATCTGTGTTGTAAGCGTAGCCTCCCCTGCCCCATGTTATGTGCAGTTCCTCTCTGTAAAGGCTTAAAATACAATCAGAGCTCCCCCTCCCTTCCCAACCACACCACGTTGTCCTCAGATCCTCTCTGTAATGGCACAGTCAGCAGACAATTCTGGGACGTCAGGAATAGAATGAGCCTCTGTGTTTGCCCTGTGCACTGCATGGCGATTATTGGCTATATTGTATCAGGGGATCATTATCTACATTGTTACATTTGTATCATGTTCTTCACTATGCTAACAGTGGCTACCTTGTTATTTTCCTTTCCTTCTGTAGACACCTCGGCATTGGACCGACCCTCAAGAAATGCTGCGGGAAGATTCTTGCAGATTAGAAAGAGGAAAAGAAACCCAAGAGATGACATGTTTGGCGAGCTCATGAACGCCTCAGCTGCTGCAGAGACAGAGCAAAGAGCGTGGAGGCTGACCTGGTCCCAGAATATGGACCTGGACTGGGAGTGTCACCGAGAAATGGTGGAGCATGATGGCAGTACCACGCAGGAAATGCTGCGAATCATGCAGGACCAGACAGACATGCTCCAGCAGCTTGTGGAGCTTCAGAAGGAGTGGAGGCAGGACAGAGTCCAGCTGCAGCCCTTCCATAACGCTCCTCAACCGAGGGCTTTGCTGCCCTCCCACTCCCTTCCCCCTCCCCCCCCCAAGAGGTCTCGGAGGAGAATGGCCAGGCTGCCGTACGTGCTCGCTTCCACCCCGGTGCAGGTGAGCAGAAGGCAGAGGCAGACATGCTGACTGCTGGACAGCAAGCTACCAACCTACCCCTTGAGACAGTGAATGAACACTCTCCCCCCTTCCTCCATTACTTGAATGTTAAGAAATAAAGATTTGCATAATTTCAACACGTTTCTTTATTAAATCGTCTCTTGTTCAGGAGGGATTTGGTTTCCACAGATATCGTTTGCATGGGGGGGGGGGGGCAGGTTCACCAAAGGCAAACAACATACAGGAACAGAAATCAGTCCTGCATCTCATTGCAGAGCCTGGTTTTCAAAACTTCCCTAATGCAAAGCGCTCTGTGATTAGCTCTCAGCGTAGTGCTGGCATCTGGCTGCTCATAATTGGCGGCCAGTCTTGCTGCCTCCACAGCCCAACCCTGGGGGAACCTCTCACCCTTCCCTTCACACACATTATGAAGAACACAGCACACAGATATCACACAAGGGAGGTACTTCTCACTCATGTCCAGCCTAGTGAGGAGACTCCTCCATCTACCCTTTAAACGCCCAAAGGCACATTCTACAACCATTCTGCAACTGCTTAACCTCTTATTAAAACACTCCTTGTCACTGTCAAGGTGACTGATGTACAGCTTCATTAGCCAAGGGAACAAGGGGTAAGCAGGATCCCCCAGGATCACTATGGGCATTTCCACACACCTGATGTGAATTTTTTGGTCAGGGAAGAAAGTGCCCACCTGCATCTTAGAGAACAGCCCCAAATTATGAAATACACGAGCATCATGCACCTTCCCAGAACACCCCACATAGATGTCAATGAAACGGCCCCTGTGATCCACAAGCCCCTGCAAGACCACGGAAAAGTACCCCTTGCAGTTTATGTACTCGGTCGCTAGGTGGGCAGGCACTAAGATAGGGATGTGAGTCCCATCAATCCCTCCCTGCAGTTTGGGAAGCCCATCATGGCAAACTCCTCCACTATGTCCTGCACATTTCCCAAAGTCACTAGCCTTCGTAGCAGAAGTCTATTTATGGCACTGCACACTTGATTCACGGCAGTGCCCACTGTAGATTTACCGACTCCAAATTGATTCCCAACCGAGCGGTAACAGTCAGGGGTTGCCAGCTTCCACAGAGCAATGGTGACTCTCTTCTCCACCGTCATATCTTGTCTCAAGTGAGTATTCACACGCTTCATGGACGGGGCCAGCTCCGAGCACAGTTCGAGGAAAGTTGCCTTTTGCATATGAAAGTTTTGCAGCCACTGATCATCATGCCACAGTTGCAGAATGACACGGTCCCACCAGTCTGTGCTTGTTTCCCTGCACCAGAACCGGTGCTCCACGGGCTGCAGATGACTCGGTACAGCCTGCAGCAATCAGGAATTGTTCTTCTCAGTGGCTTGTAGCAGGGCAGCCTCGGTGGCATCAGTGTTTCTGTGGTTCAGCTTCTTCCTCTATTTCTAAAATACTCGATGATAAGCCGCGATGTATTTGTCACGCTCACAATAATAGTGCAGAGTTGAGCTGGCTCCATGTCTCTGCAGTGGTGGCGATCACAGGGAGTAAAAAAACAGCATGAAAATGTTTTGAGGGTTGGGGGGGAGAGGGGAGAAGGGTGGGCAAAGCAGCATTGCATCATGGGACGATGACATTCATCCCAACAAACACCGTGGCTAGCTGCACTGTGGGATAGCTACCCACATTGCACCGCTTTGCAATTCAAATTAAGGCTGGTCAGTGTAAACACTGGAGATCTGCTCAAACAGTGTAGTGTAAACACGCTGCTGCAATTTCTAAAAATCGGCTGCTGAAAGTCAAAGTCGACTTCCCGCGGCAGTGTAGACATTGCCTTAGAAAGCTTTTCCTAATATCTAAGATCAATCTCCCTTGCTGCTAACTAAGCCAATTTCTTCTAGTCCTGCCCTGGGTGGACATGGGAACCAAGTGATCACAGTCCTCTTTATAACAACCTTTTACATATCTGAAGGTTGTTATTGTGTCCTGTCCCCTCTCCTCCTCCGAGCCTTCTCTTTTCTGAACTAAACATACCCAATTCTTTCAACCTTTCCTCACAGGTCAGGTTTTCTAAATCTCTGAGTGTTAAGTAGAGGAGAACGGTCACCTCCCTTCTTTTACCCACACCACTCCTGTTAATACATCCCACAATGACATTTGCCTTTTTTCAACAGCATCACACTGTAGACTCACATTCAGTTTGTGACATGCCAGGATCCTCAGACCCTTTTCTCCGGTGCTGCTGCCTAGGCAGTTAGTCCCCGTACCTATCCTTTGAGTAAGGATTTCCAACCAGCTTTGCATACCCTTTCGCCTCAGGTGGGCTGCCACTACCACCATGCAGTAACTGTGCCCAGGCAGTCTTTAGTAGGATGTGGTGGGTCAAGGCGATCTCCTGTGTCTGGGCTTTTACCTTCCCCAGCTTCGAATGTGCCCTAGCAGAGGGTTACTGCCCTGGCAGTTTTTTCTAGCCAAGCAATCCTGGGAAGAGAGTGGGATGAGCCTTGAATGACGGGTTGCTGGGTACATGAGGCAGGGGAGGAGGGAGGCAAAGTCTGCAAGAGGGTGGATGGGTTCGGAGCCAGGCACATCCTGGACTGAGGAATTCACCCACATCCAGCGAGTGAGCGCGGCCGCTTGAGGAACGGAGCGGTGTACAGCTGGGAACTACACCCACTCTGGAGGCTCCGGCAGAGATGCTTGTAAGATGAAGAGCGATGGGGGTAGTTGACCTCTTAAATGCAGTAGTGCCTAGCAGTTAGCCCACTCCACCACATGGCACAGCCCTTTCAGCAGCTCATAGAGGGAGACCGGAGGAGGTAGAACTAGCGAGGCAGTGGCACTGGAAGGGAACAGTGATCGGAGGAGGGCTCCTGACCCTGGTGCTTTAAGGGCCCGGGAGCCTTGTAAAGCGGGTGGGACAAGGCTCCCTGGTGGCACTGGTGTAATTAAACCCACCACACATGGGTGTGACCACATGTGACTAAAGATGTGAGTTATTCTCTGGAGAAAGAATGAATAACCCAGGCCCCAGGAGGGGGGGGGGCTTTGAACGACCTTGGTCCAGGAAATTGTTTGCAAAGACCCAAGAGGTGCTGAGCGCAACGTTCTTGCAGGGCCATGGCGGCTCACGAGCAGGTGTGCAGGAGCGGCACAGCCACACGAATCAGTGCCGTGTGTAAGGGGCTTATTAGCCCCTCACTGACACTTAGCGGGTCTTTTGGGTCGGCATCTCCTGAGGAAGCAGGACCCTGAAACAGACACAGCCCCAGGGTCAGTGGGGAGAGGCCAACTCAGGTCAGCCTGATTGACAGGGTGGGCCGGCCAATGAGGGAGCCAGGAGGGCGAGGGGAGTCCCGTCCTCCGTGTGAGCTGGAGCTGCCTGGGCCTGCCTGGGCCGAGAGCAGGACCGAGCTAAGGACCGAGCTAGAGGCCAGAGGAGAGGCCCAGGGAGCTGAGCTGAGCTCACAGCAGCAGGTGGAGCAGGAGCTGGGGCCGGGCTGGAGCTGGAGCCGTCCGGAGCCGGGTGCGGTGAGTGAGCGGCTGGGGGGAGCGAGGGGTGTGAGGTGGAAATAATAGTTCTGTTTATGTGCCCTTCTTTCGGCTGTAAATGGGAAACTCCATCGTGGATTTAGATTCCATTTTAATTCGGCTCAGACAGGCCGGATGCTGACGCTTGGCAGGCTGCCAGCAGGCGAAGTCTGCCCAGTGACAGCGAAAACCTAAGAAACGGTGCCAGGTGCAAAGCCCAAACAAAGCGGGAAAGTCCCAGCAGTGGATTGGCTACGCTCAGCCCCTGGGAAGTTATTTAAGACAGCGAGTGCCAGGGCCCGGGGCTGCCCATCAGAGCGGGAGCGTGGCTGGGTACGGTGTTCTGTGCAGCTACGGACTAAGAACGAGAAGCAGACAGGGCTAAGAGCAGAAGCAGACAAGGCAGACTTACCTGGCGAGAGCCGGTTCCAGCGCAGGAGATGGTGACGAGCACTCCCTGGGAGGGAGAGAAAAGAAACTGTAACGACCGTCGCAGACTGAGGGGACCAGAGGGGTGTGTTCCAAGGTATTGGGCCTGGGGTTCACTCCCCCACCCTGCCTCGACACCAGTGTTTGTTATGTCTGTGGTAAGTGGGAATCGTGTTTCTGACACGTCCCAAAATATTTGTGTTTGGTTGCACCTCACTGGGTGTCAGTCTCAGTCCATTCACCCAGCAACAGAGCTGGTGATCAGGTCAAACAAATCAGAGCACATTTTGACTAACAGGGGGGCCCTTGGCAAGGCCTGGCGCAGGGAGACGCCCCCAGCCCAGAGGCCTCGCAGGCCAGACTGGGAGGGGGATCGTGACCCCGACGGGGGGAGGGGGGGACAACTCTGCGGAGAAGGGCCCTGCCCCCTAGAGCCGGGGGGCATGTGGCCACTGCTAGAGCCCATGTCTGACTTTCTGCATCCCTGAACCTCAGCCAGGCCTGGGCAGAGGCCTGCAACGTGTGACACAGACTGTGAGCATCCCTCACACCCCAGAGATGCTGTGTGGGGGCCCCGGGCCAGGGGGCAGTGCTGAGTCCTTTCTTTTAACCTTCCCCCACTTTTCTTATGTCTTTATTTGCTGTTTGATTGCTGTCTGTTTAATACATTGTATTATTTGCACTGTGTGCAATGATCAGTGGGTCAGAGAAGCGCCCTGTGCCCTGCAGTGGGGACTCCCTAGCCCCTACCCTAAGGGACCACGGCAGGATTGGGGGTTGAGCCCCAGGAATCCTTGGCCCAGCCTTGTCGGGGTTACAGGGACCCCCCCACACAGGAGAGTGGGAGGGGAGCCCTTGAGGTCAGGCGGGCCTCTGGGTAAAGGGAATGGGGGCAAGGACTCAGATCCTGTCACTAGCCAACTCTGCTGGGGTAGTGCATGAGCCAGGAAAGTTCCCCACAATAGCAGCCCATTCCCCCGCTTACACATAGGAAGCCTGACATAACAAGAGCGCCTGAGGAAAGACACAGAAACAGTGAAAACCCCAGAGTGTGAACTGCCCAAGTGTTTCAGTTTAGGGCAGACATCACAGGGGAGGGAGGAAGTGGGGGAAAGAGGCGGTAAAGCAGATATTGGGACCGGTGCCATATTAAGTGGAGGTGAAAAGGGCAATAAAAAATGAGGCCCATTGATCAGCTGTTACCAGCTAAAAGTTCAGGGTGGTTACAGGACCATGAAGCTAGCAAAAGCGGTGACAGGTTTTGTTGGCAAGTGGAAGTACCAGAAATTGGTAGCCAGGAACAAGAGAGTGAGAATGCACCTGCTGGGGGTGATCCAAACAATATCTCTCCTGGACCAGCACCGCTGGCCGCAGCAAAATCACAGCCTCCCATAACGCTGAGCTTGTGACTTTTTTCGTAAATTGTGTTAGTTAATTAAGGCATTGACGGGACGCAGAATGTGGCATATTGAAAACGGTGTGAAGATTACAAGCTGTCATTTTACATCTGAGAGGGGTTTTCCTTGTCCTGTGTGAAGGGTGGGGGGCTTTGTGAGGCACGGTGAGTTGTGTCCGGCTGCTTTAGGGATCAGCTGACTCTCTGTAATAGGTTGGTGGATTTCTGGATTATGCTGCAGCCTTCTAGGAAGAGCATACATGTTTTTGGTTTTAATTTTCTTTCCCTAACTCTGGACTGTGACCCACTGAGCTCAGCGATATAAACAGGAATTGAAACATCCTGGCCAACCCTCGGCCACAGAATTTCAGGTCCCCCCTGGGTCAGCCCCGACAGAGGGAACACACCTCTTTGCCTGCAGCTGGGCCCCCAGAAAGCTGAAGGAAGCTCTCGGACTCAAAAGGTGAGGGCTTCTTTCCTGGCTGTTGTCCACGTACCTCCAAACCTTCCAGCTCCCCAGGGTTGCTCTTCCATTGTAAGATACTGAGGCTCAGCAATGTGGCAGCTGGGTTGATAATTTGCAGCAGGATTCGAATCCTAAACCGCCACCTCTTGAGGCTAAGGAGCAGCTCCACCACCTGGCAGCAGCAGTAGGCCGTTATAGCTGAGCAGCTCAGCCACCAGAGGATGACATGATACACTTTGCTGGTTGATTGCACCTTTAGAACAGGCAACGTCATCTGGACTCAACTGTCATTTATTTGTTTTTTCTGAACTTGTTGCAGTTGAAGAGCATAAGTAAAATTCAAACAGCCTGATCTGACCCGAGCTGGAAACCGCAGAGGAGGGTCATGGGGGCCGTGGGAAGTAGACAGACCTCTGGAAAATTGCTCATCTTCACCATCCACCCTACACATCTCTCTGGGTTCGCACTGTCAGTTCCCCCAGAAGGTCTGTAGGCTGACGTTCTTGCTAATTTTCTTCTCTACCCAGCATCACTTTTCACCCTCCTACCCGGGCTCCTGCCCTGCTGCTAAGGAAGAATGGCCCTGAGATGACCTTGGGAGCTGGCAGATATTTTCCCCTCCCTTCCTTCCTTCTATTGTAACAAATCCAGCTCTCCCCAGGCCTGTTCAGTGCTTCACACAAAGCCAGCTCAGAACATCGCAGCCACAACGATGAACCCCAGAGCCATCCATTCCAAAAGCCCTGGGGCCTGAGCTGACAGAGAATCTCTGTTAGCATCATAGGGCATATGACACACAGGTGAACAGCTCCAAAGCCACTGGAATCCCCATGGGTGTGAGGAGTCAAGACAAACCGAAAATCCTGGGATTGTCATTTGAGAGTGTTATTGCCTTGACAGTAATGAACTCCACTTGCTTGGGCATCAGGGAAGGGCTGAGACAGAAGGAAGAAGAGGACAATGGCCTGGTGATCTGAGGTTTGCAGAGCAGAGGGGTTGATGGGGGACATAGTGCTCTGAAATGCTGGCAGTACCTAGTGGATACCGACCACCGGGCCTCTTCAGCAATTACCCTGTCCAGACCTTGATTAGCAGCCAGCCTTCCATGGTGGAACATGCTTAGCTTGTGCGCATTTCACAGCTGGCCCTCATGGAGGATAAAAGCCTACCACTGCTGCCATCTAACTGCGGTGAAGATCTGGACTTTGGTTCTGCAGGTTCTAAATTCACACCCGGTCGCTGCCCTATGGTGGGGATTGTTACAACATGAGAACTTGGTGAAGGAGGAAGAGAACCAACAGGAAGCACTGAGAGGGAGCAGAGATATGAAAGAGGAGGGAGAAGGCAGTACATTTTGAGGGCAAATATTGATAATGGCCTCCTTTGTTAAGGGCATTGAGATCTTCTGAGGAAAGGCACTACAGAAGCGGTAGGGATTATAAGGGGGCAGGTCCCGGAGGCTGATCCTATCTACCTCCTAATCGAGGGGTCAGCTGCTGTTCTGGAGGTGAAAGTGTCTTGTTGATGTCTCCTCAACCACCAGGCCTTGTAATGACCTAGGGAAGATCCCCCTCTGGATTTCTGACCAGAAGCAGCAATCAGCAGTGTGTAATAAACCAGCAGCTTCCTCTCCCATGCAGAGGTGGCCGTGTCTGGGGCTGAGCGGAGCAGAGAGCTGTTTCAGACAAACAGGCCTCCACTTTTCCTCCGTGTTCTTCATTCTTGTGTAAGTGGGGTCAGAATAAACTTCCTCTTCCCCCGTCCCAGGCATCTAGTGATGAGCTGGGTGTGACGGGTTCCCCCAGGGTACAACCTGGGACCCGCTGTGCCCCCTAAACTCTCCAGCCTGGGCTGTCCATTACAAAGCTTTGCTACTGACCAGCAGCAAACCCCTCCGGGTGCTGTGATCACTCAGCCCAGCAGCATGTGATGCCCCCACACCCAGCTAGATTGTGTGCCTCCTCCCCGAGACACTAGCGAATCTCACAGAGAAAGGCACCAGCCAGTTCAGCCCAACTGCCTACCTTGCACCCCAAAGTTGCACCATCCTGCGCTGGTCAGAAGCCTGACCAATATACGTTTATAACCTAGTCTGCCCCTCCCTCAGTGTGGAGAGGACACAAACAATGTTTTTGTTAACTTAGCTGAGATTTTCCATACATTTCAGCTGAAACGCTCTGTGTTGGTTAAAATATAAAACAGATTTATTAACTGCAGAAAGCTGGATTTTAAGTGAGCATAAGTGGTAGGCAAAAAGATTAGTTCCAAAGAAAACAAAGATAAACACACAATCTAAATCTTAATCTTGATAACACCAGGTGGGCTCTAGATAAAGCAATCTTTCCCACCTCACTGGATGTTGTAGTTCTCAATGCACAAGCTTCTCCCTGAAACTAGGGACCAGTCTCCTGCCAAAGTCTTTGTCTCCCAGAGCTCTCATTGCTTCCAGCATAGGTGTGGAGTAGAAAGGCCAAGGCATGCAGCCCTTGTCCCTTATTTCATATCTTTTGACCATGCGCCTAGTAGACATGAGTACAGGCACATCCAGGTGGGCTCTGCTGACTCACAAGATTGCTCCATCCCACCCCCCTGGTGTCGTCTCGTGCGACTGAGTCATAGAGTTGAGCAATCTGCATTGTACAGTCTTGCGCTGCTGTCACTGTATTGTAAATCCTTTGTATCCCGTTGCAGATTCCCTGCTGGAGAGTAGTCACTTCACACTCTGCTGGGCAGGGGCTACTGCCCTGGTAGAAGAGACTCTTAAACATACAGCATATTTCTCTAAGAACTATGCAGCAAAATCTCCACCCTGTTTCAAGACACTGATGCAACTCAAATGAGAGTCTTTGTTTTGTTAACCAGGTCTAGCTGCTGAACCTCAGGGCATGTCTACACTTAAAATGCTGCATCGGCGCTGTAGTGCTTTAATGAAGATGCTCTAAACCGACAGGTGAGAGCTTCTCCCATTGGCTTAATCAATCCACCTTCCCAAGAGCTGGTAGCTGCGTCGACGAGAGAAGCTCTCCTCCTGACATGGCTTTGTCTATCCGTCTATATGTCACTCATGGAGATGGATTTTTCACATGCCAAGCGACGTAGTCATACCGATATCGGTCTGCCTGTAGACCAGACCTAAGTTGCACAGATGGTGGCAGCAGTAGCTGAGGCATTTCTAATGCCATCTTCCCCACCCCTCTGGTGGGAGGTGAACTCATGTGAACGCACCTCTGAACTCTGGGCCTTCGCTGACCAAGGACAGCAGCTGTGAGTGGGGTGCAGTGGATGGAGAAGGCAAAGACAGGTTCAAGGAACATTTGTTGGGCTTTCACCACGCAAGGTGAAAAACAGAAGCAAAGGACACCAGCCAATGGATTCTGGGCTGGGAGTTTGCTCATGGTCACATGTTTTTGAGTGGTGGTTATGGTATTTTCCCAGAATAATGCCAAGTTTCATTTATCTTTTTATTAAAAGTTCTCTTTTGTTAGAAACAGACTCTGTGCTTGCAAGAGGGGAAATTCTGGCTGTTAGCAAGGTTCGGGGTGGTGATACTTTTCCTAGATTACTGGGTGGCAGCTCCAGCCGGTACTGTTTTGTACTGGAACTCTGCGGTATTGAAATGGTGGTTGCTGCTGACTCCACCTGGCAGAAAGTTTATGTCTGGCAAAAAAGCAGAAACATGGTGATAGATTCCACTAAAGCGTGATGTGCCAACTGGTGGCTTGTCTCTGGGAGGCGACATACAAAGATGCAGAATTCTGACCCGTAAGAATAGTGGAGCCAAGGGAAATTTGTCATGGTGCTGACTGCTCATAGGAGATAATTCGTCCACACTGAAGAGGTTTCAATCCCAGAGGACGTTCAGATCATTACACTGCAAAAGCCAACACTTGCCCACTTGCTACTGAGGAGGGGGCAGGGTCCCAGCAGGGAGGTTCATCTCCCAGGCAGGGTGAGCAGGGAAATCTAGGTTAAATACAAAACTGGGTGAGCTTGTGCAACCCAGCAGGGAAGTCACATCCCAGCTCCACGTCAGGATGGAATCTGCACTTACTACTGGGGAGATCCATAGCCTTCAGGAATCAGGACTGCAGAAATAACCACCACCAGGGCCCAGAATCCGTAGCCGAACGGGTACATGTATCTCTTCTTGAACCTGCCAGCGCTGGTGTAATTCATGACCTTCCGGTTCCTGACAGTGAGGAAGAGATGCAGCCCCGCTAGGAACATCCAGGTGAAGCAGGCCAGGAAGAGGTAGTGCAGGAAGCCAGCAATGACAGCACACGCCACCTGGGGGAGACAGAGAGCTCAGGGACACTGTGTTTGGGAGGGGAAATGCTGGGTATGGGACAGACCTGCCTGGGGGGTCACACCGGGATTCTGGTTAACACAGCTCTCCAGTTATAAGACTCCCTGACCCAGAGACAGCAGGTTCCTGGGACTCTGGAGGGTCACGCAGATTGCTGTCAGTGGTTAGAACAGAGCAACAGGGCTCAGGGGATCCATGTTCTCTTCCCAGCCATGCCATAGATTCCCAGGGTGACCTTGGGCAAGTCACGTAGGAAAGGAATTGAGGCACAGGGAGAATGTGACATAGAGATAGAACTCTCCGAATTCCTTGGGATGGAGAGACTTAGGCCACTGTGTCCAGCATAAAGGGGTCTAAAGGGGAGGTGGAAAAATTCCCCTGGGAATCTGCCCCAGATTCTGCCCAGCCCAGAATCCAGGGAGCACAAAGGGGTTCAAACCACACAGCCCTGCCCCGCTGCAAGCGGAGAAACAGAGCAGGTGAGAATCGGGCCCTGGGGGCGGAGCAGGCCGTACCTGACTGCTGGTGCGTTTCACTGCGGTGAGGAAGAGCAGGTCGGCCAGGAAGAGGCAGTGTCAGAGCTGCAGGTGGATGGAGGTGCTGACGTTGCGGATGGAGAGGCACAGCAGGAAGGTGAGGATGGCGAAGAGGAGGAGGCACAGCAGGGAGAGGGTCAGTGCCTTGTCGGTGCAACTCTCCTGTAACACAGCAAAGGGAGAATCACCACCACCCTACTCAGCCTTTTCCTGGCAAAGCCTCCAGTAACTGCAGTGACAGTTTTGCCCAAGCAATGGCAGAGTGCGGCTGGCGCTGAGAGTCCCGCCCTGCGATCCGAGTCTAACACCGAGATACCGTCACTGCGGTGGGAGCCATAAGGAGGGCGAAGCTGGAGAGATGGTCGCAGCTGCAGGTGGTGTGAGTGCTGTTCGCGTGCAGAACGGTGCAGCCGTCCCGAGACCAGTTGCCTTCCCCGCCCACGAATTTCCAGTAGACGCAGAGAGACTCTTCCTTCGCTTGTATGTCCTGGAAATACAACAGAATCATCCTCATCCCCACGGGAGCACAGAGCGTTGTTTGGGTTAGCACGTGTCTATACACACAGTAACAGACCTGGCTATGGCGCAGGGTGAAGTTTACAGGTCTGGAGAGGTGAATGGGTCTCCTGCCTCCGACGGCCCCACTCACCACCCTGGAGTTGAGGTGACTATTCCCCAGCGTCCCACCAGCTGGTGGATTTCCCTGGCTGAGAAGTGGCCTGTTGATGATGGAGCCCAGTGTGGAGTAAGAAATAAAAACAGCAGCAGCCATCAGACCTGCTGGGAGAGGAGATGCAGACGCTATGGCAAAGAATGAGCCAGCCAGGTGCCCAGCAACCAAGGGTCCCAGCAAGCCCGTGGCAGAGCTGGGAATGGAACCCAGGAGTCCTGGCCACAACTCATAAGATTTCGCCACTGGACCATGCCACCTCCTCTCTCGGAGACCCCAGGAACACGTCTGGCTGGAAGCTTTTGGCTGCAGGAAGCAGAGATGATGATATCAGCTTCCCCTGGTGCTGGAGGATTAGGGGCCACCAGCCTGAATGTGGCAGCTGAGGGTATATGTTACCCTGGTCCCCTCTCATCCCATTCGGGGGTCCCTGCTCTTTCTGTTCTCTGGGCCCATGTCCTACCAGAGACCCTTGCATCAGCTGCCTCCCCTCGGACCCCGCAGCCCCTCACCGCTTGGAGCTCAAGCTGTAGGGCAGCTGGGAACGAAGGGGTCTGTACAGCTCACAGCCCCACAGCCTGAGAAGGAGCACTCTGGTGTTAGAGACAGAGGTGAGGGTCCCAGTCTGCAGATCCCTGGGGAGGGAGGAATGGGGGAACCCGGTCTGGGGGTCGGTGCCTGGGAATGGCTCTGTGCTGTGGTTTGGGCCCTGGGTGTCTCCATCCCCAGGATGGTACCTTGTGTGGCTGCCCCAGTGACTGTATTGCAGTGGATGTCCATCGTCTCCCCGTGAGCGCTCAGCCTGAAGACCTCGCTGTCCTGGCTGCAGGCCCATGTGACGAGCCGCGTCTGGACAGCTGCGGGGGAGAGGGGGAAACGAGAGAGCCCCTCGCTGTGAAACCACTTTCCTGGGAATCTGTCCCGGCTGGGCCAGCTCCACGCCCCCTCCCACGCCGTGGTGCTTCAGTGCCGTGGGGCTTCAGGGCTCTTCCCCACTGGGGGAGGGGGAAGTTTGGAGCTCACCGCTCTGAGTCCCATTGGCCACCCCTCCGTGCCCCTTCCCACATTCTGTCTGTGTCTGCCTGGGGATGCTGTGCCCAGGAAGGGGAGTACCCCCCGGCGGTGTGTAAAGCCCCTATGGTGGATTGCCAAGTGTTGCATTTAACCCCTTCTCAAGCAGTTGCTGTTGCTCCCGGTGGCACTGGTAGGGCTGGGCTCTATTTCCTGGGCCGGGTCAGGGCAGGTCCGTGTCTGTGTTCACCACAGGCTCACAGCCACACAGATATTTCGGCTCCAACTTCCAGTGGATTTGGGGCCCAGTGTAGAACCCCGGATCTCCCGGCAGCCAGCAGGCAGCGCTGAGAGCCACCCGTCCCCCCTCACCCATAGACTCTGTTGTCACGCTCTGTGTCATGTTCCCCGGGGACCTGCGCGCAGTGGCCAGCACGGCCTCCTCCACGCTCTGCAGCAGGACGTCCACGGCTAACACCACCTCCCCCTCGCTCATGCTGTCCCAGACGGAGGTGCTGCTCCTGAGGGCGCTGAAAGTGCGAATCACTTTCTGGGGAGAGGAAAGGAAACACCTTGGAAGCGAGAAGTCCGGGGGCTCAGGCGCCACATCCCATGTGTTCACAGGGGACATTGGGTGTCACAGCCTCTCCCAGCTCAGGGGCTGCAGTGCTCTCCGAGGGGAACCCTTTACAAAGCCAGGAGGGGCTGGAACCCTTTGTCATTCCTTCTTCATCCCCCTCTCCACCATTCCTTCTTCCCAGGCATAAAATTATCATAAGCCCACGGCTGCCGAGGTCAGAATGTATTGGCAGAGTGGGGAGAGAGCCCAGATCCTGCGGCCTGAAAGACCCAGGTCCCTGACTGATGAGCTGAAGGAGAATCCCCATTAAATGTTAGCAGTATGGGGTTTCTGATGCACAACACAACAGCTCTGAACACTAGAGGTTGGACAAAGACACGTGCACACACCCCACTAAGGGGCATGTTCACGTATACATCCACAAACACCACTAGGGGGCATCTGCATGTGCGCACGCACGTACACACACACACAGCACTAGAGGGTGTGTGGACTCACACAAACCTCACCACCAGAGGGCATTTGCATGTGCCCACACCCACCCACACCACTAGAGGACATGTACGCACACACCCACCCACCCACCAGTGGAGGGCACAGATATTTTCTGAAGAGTATCTGTCACCCGCAGTGAGACTCCTAAACAGACTTAGCAGCAGGCAGTTGCTCCGGGCTGTGGGGCATACACGGGGCCCTAGCCAGCAGGATACATTCAAGGGCTGGAGCCTCTCACCTCTAGAGATAATGTCGCACTCCCGGCTCCACACGTCGATGTCAAAATCTCTAAGGTCGAATTCAGGAAAGAGCAAAAACTGCTGCTGCTGCTGCTGCTGCTGCTGCTGCTGCTGCTCAGCTCTCCCTGCAGAGACCAGGGCAGAGGGTGAGTTCTGCAGGCACTGCAGGGCAAACATGCAGGGGCCTGATCCTGACACCCTTAATTGTGTGACTGAAGCTTTTCAGAATCGGGCCTAAATCCCTGAAGACTGTATCAGACTTGTGCAGCCCAGGACACGCCCGATGGGCTGTTACCGCAGTGAGATTCATGCGGAGAAACGGAACAGATGCAGGTGTGTGAAAAGAAGGTCAGAAGAATAAATAGGAAACAAAGTGCTGAACTTAGAAGCGGAAGGTAAGAGAAGGATTGAGGAACCCAAAACTCGATGGGGGGATGTCATACAAAAGGATTTGATGAGCTGCAGAGTTTCCAAGGAACTGCTCCAAGACAGACTAGACGGGAGAAGGACTTGAACAGCTGATCACAGGTAGATGGGACCAGCCTAGCAGGAGGAGGAAGAGGAGGAGGAGGATCGGGTCCCAGCTATGAAAGGAACAAACCCAGCAGTGCCTTAATCTTGGCTGGGGTTTCTAGGCGCTACCAACAAACCAACAACAAAGGTTTTTGTCTGGGAATTTCCATATTGGTGGCACAAAACACAGGGCAAAAATCCCACCAAATGAAGGATGGGTTCAAAGGTACCTGCACAGAGCAGTTCCTGCGCCTGTCTTTGATTCTCTCCAGCTCAGCGCTGCTGTTGTAGCAGGGGTCTTGGAGCAGCGGGAAGAGAGGAGCAGATATTAGCGCTTTCACCGCAGATTTTCATATCAACTGGCTCCTGCTTGAGGGAAAATCCCCCTGTCCTCCAGCCCCGCTGCCTGCTCTCTGTCTACATGCTGCGCTGCCAACAGTTTAACAAGCGGCTGCTCTAATAAAACTCCCTCCCTTCCTCCCCAGCTCACTCCGTGGCTCTGTCCCCTCCATTTACACTGCGCTTTGCCCCGCCCTCTTGCTCCTGTCCCCTGCTTCCCGCACATGACTCTGGGCACCTGCCATCCTCCAGCTGGTCTGAGCATGTGGTAAGGTGGCTGGATGAATTTGCAGGCTTTCCTTCTGCAAACACAGGGGCATTGGTAGCCCCAAGTCTGTGTGTCAGCACTAGAGGGCGCCACTGAGTATGGGGGAGGGGGGGAGAGAAACTAGTTATCCCTGCCCCCTGCCTGCCTCCTAGACTTCCTGGTTTCCATGGACTCTGCAGAGAGACCTGCTGGGTACAGACACCTCTGCCTGCTGGGGGAGAACTCACCTTCACACGTGGTTTGGTTCAGTACCCAGCTCCCGACTCCGGTGGAAGGGATTAGGCCGGCTGGGCACCTACACTGGAAACTCCCGCCGGTGTTGATGCATAGGGCTCCCGGGCCGCAGATGTCAGAGGATCTGGCACATTCATCAATATCTGGGAGGGGAAATCAGAGAGGCCCCACTGAGCAGCTGTTTTGAATCCCTCACCACAGAGTTGTCATCAGCAGGGTTTTGAACCTGGGACTTTCAGCACCACAGTGAGGTGTACGTTAAAGGAGCAATTCCATTGCCAGGCAGCAGTAGAAAGTTATCTTCTTGATGGACCAAACACTAGAGGGGAACAAAGGAAGTCCATTGACTCTCACTCAGGGCTCCACTGGGACCCGAAACCAGGTAGGGCTGGGACCCTTTGTCATTCCTTAGGAGCGGAGAGTTTTGGACAGGGGAGGGGAGAGAGAGAGCCCAGCAACTCACGGCATCTCTGCTGTCTTCTCCTGCCCCTACTGTGAAAAATGGGGCACTCTGCTCCTCCTCCCTTCATCCCTTCAACAGCAGGCCTGGAAGGGGAGGATAAAGAGATCCCGGGGCAGCCCCTCTCCCAGGAGACAGGGGTGAAGAACCCCTCTTGCACCTGGGGTGTGCTGGGGTGTCAGGCGCAGAAGTGGGGGCTGCTGCAGGGGGCAGAACTGTTTGCAGGGCTGGGCGAGGGGCATGGAATTAATTAACCAGAAAACTGGAGGTGGTGGGTGCAGGGGGGTGGCAAGAAACTGGACGCTCAGCGCCATCAGCTTCAGAGAGCTCCTGCCGTGGGACCAAGCCAGCGTATCCTACCCCTGGGAGCAGGCAATGCCGGAGTGGCCACAGGCCTGGATCCCCTCCTGGTGGGTCCTGATTCTGCTCTTACACTGGGATAGATCTGGAGAAACTATTAGAGTAACTAAGGCTGCTCTGTATTTTACACCAGTATAACCAAGGCTAGAGTCTAGTCCAAGGGGCCTAATCCTCCTTCAATTCACCCACGCTGGCTGCTTCTAATGAAACCCCTGAGAAAACTCTGGTTTCCTCAGGACTGTCCCACCGAATTTAACAATCAAAGGCCTGATTCTCAGCAACACTCAGGCCACACTAGGCTGCTCTGGCAGTGTAACGGCCACTTGAGAATTTGGTGTATTGAAAACTTTTAGCTTCACAAGCTCTCACTTTACATCTGCAAGGAGCCTTCGTGGTCCTGTTTACAGCCTGGGGGCCTCTGTTCATAAACGTGTATCTGTTTTTTCCAGCAGTCTGTCTGCAAAAGGGCTAGCCTAGAGCAAACGTAGCAGTGATTCCACGAGCTAATGCTGCACTGGGTGGAAGGAGTTTGCTCCGTGGGGTTTATCCCCCCTCCAAGCGCCGGAGACCGGGATGAGCCCGGCCTCCAGCTCTGTGGGAGCAGGCAAGGGTCACATCTCATCACAGCCTCTGTGACAGCTTCATGCCTTTGCCAAAGCTGGCAGAAGCTCCGGTGCAGCGCCAGGCCTAGAATGGGCATGTGAAGTGTGTATGGGGAAGGGGGTGTTTCAGAGGATGGAGGTCAGGGAAGAGCTCACCATGGCAGGTGTTCTCACTTGCGCGCCTGAACGTGGCTTTCCCAGAGCTGGACTCGTAGCCATTGATGCAGCTGCAATAGTAACTCCCAGGCATGTTGGTGCAGTGTGCGTGGGGTCCGCAGTCTGCCCGGCTCGGCCCCAGACACTCGTCAATATCTGCAACACAAGAAGGGGAGGCTCTGTCCAGTCCTGGCAGGGAGACGTTCCCCGTATCACCCCCTGCACTGAGCTGGGTGACTGGACCCAGGCGACTGGGCCCCTGTGAGGTTAACAATCAAAGGCCTGATTCTCAGCAACTCTCAGGCCGCACTAGGCTGCTCTGGCAGCTTAACGGCCATTTGAGAATCCCCTGCCCTGAACAAGGGGCCAACCCAGGTGGTGTGGAGCAGCTTTATGGGCCCTACCCCCAACCTGTTCCCAGCCCCTGTTGTAGGGGCCGTGGCCGGGGATCCTGCACTGCAGCTATTCTCTGCCTCCCAGGGCCCCTATGGGGCAGACCAGGAGCGTGGCTGGGGTGCCCTGCACTGTGGATATTCCCTTCCCCAAGGGCCTATGTGGGGAGAGCTCACTGAGCTATTCCCATGGCCCGCACATAAGGCCCCTTCCCAGGCTCAGGGGGGCACTATGAAGCCGGATGCTTTGTGCTGGGGCAGCGGGAGTTTCCTCCTGTTTCCATGGTGCTTCTCTGATGTACAAGAAGTTTGCTCCGTGGGTCTCTTTCTAACTCTGGGGGTTTATTCCTCGTCCTAGTGCCGGGGACAGGGGTGAGCCTGGCCCCCAGCTCCGCGAGGACAGACGAGGGTCACGTCTCATCACAGCCTCAGTGACGGCCTCGAGCCTTTGCCAAAGTTGGTGCAGCACCAGGTCTGGGCTGAGCAGGTGTGAGCTGTGTGTGGTGGGGGTGTCTCAGCAGGTGGGGGCCAGGGGAGAGCTCACCATGGCAGGTGTTCTCACTCGCGCTCCTGAATTTGATTTTCCCAGAGCTGGACTCGTAGCCATCAATGCAGCTGCAATAATAACTCCCAGGCGTGTTGGTGCAGTGTGCGTGGGGTCCGCAGTCTGCCTGGCTCGGCCCCAGACACTCGTCAATATCTGCAACAGAAGAGGGGAGGTTCTGTCCAGTCATGGCAGGGAGACGTTCCCCGTATCACCCCCTGCACTGAGCTGGGTGATGTGGCCAAGGCGACGGGGACTCAACTGAATTTAACAATCAAAGGCCTGATTCTCAGCAACACTCAGGCCACACCAGGCTGTTCTGGCAGCGTAACGGCCGCTTGAGAATTTGCTGTACTGAAAATTGTGTTAGTCTCACTAGTTCTCACTTTACATCTGCAAGGAGCCTTCCTGGTCCCAATTGCAGGCTGGGGGCATCTATGCAGAGGTCTGTGATCTGTTTTTTCAGCAGTCTGTCTGCAAAAGAGCTAGCTTAGAGGAAAGGGGTGGGAGGAGTTATGCCCATCTGCCGCAGGGAGCAGCCTGCTTTGTCTCTCTCTGTTTTGGGTTCTTGGCTGTTAGGGTTCTGGACTTAAGAAATAACCTTGTGTTGTGCTGCAGCTGGCCAGCGAGAGGATTTTATGCTTTGTTTCCCACTGTGTGCGTGTGTGCTATGAACATAACAGATGGCGGAACAGTCACTGTGGCATCTATAGGTCAATCCCTGTCTCACAATGGGGCCTATGACTTCAATGGTCCAAGATTTTGGGGAGATTTAGGAGTCCATGTTTGAAGCTTGGTCTCCCAAGGGGTGGAAATGTGGCAGAAATCCCTATCACATTCCAATCACAGAGGAACACACCGGCATTGCCAGCCTGGGTCACTCCAAAGGCCCATCTACTCCGGTATCCCGACTGCGACAGATGCTACAGAGGAAAGTTTAAGTGTCCCGCTGCAGCCGTGGGATTATCTGTGTCCCAGGAAGGTCTCTAATACTCAGAGGTTGGCTTAAGCCCTGACGTGGGATGTTTTCCTCCCTCCCAGAATTATTGTCCATTAACTATCACAGCCCCAGGGATTGTCGTTCCCCACAGAGGCAGCCAGTCCCTCTTTCAAACTCGACTCACTCACAGCGTGGCTTCCAATTGGTAGCAGTGATTCCATGGGCTAGTGCCGCAATGGGTGGAAGGAGTTTGCTCCATGGGGTTTATCCCCCCTCCAAGCGCCGGAGACTGGGATGAGACCAGCCTCCAGCTCTGCGGGAGCAGGCGAGGGTGACATCTCAGCACAGCCTCTGTGGTGACCTCGTGACTTTGCCAAACCTGGCAGAAACTCCGGTGCAGCACCAGGCCTGGAATGGGCATGTGACGTGTGGGGGGAGAAGGGGTGTCTCAGCGGGTCGGGGTCAGGAGAGAGCTCACCATGGCAGGTGTTCTCACTCGCGCGCCTGAACGTGGCTTTCCCAGAGCTGGACTCGTACCCACTGATGCAGCTGCAATAGTAACTCCCAGGCATGTTGGTGCAGTGTGCGTGGGGTCCGCAGTCTGCCCGGCTCAGCCCCAGACACTCGTCAATATCTGCAACACAAGAAGGGGATGCTCTGTCCAGGCCTGGCAGGGAGACGTTCCCCTATCATCCCCTTCTACTGACCTGGGTGTCGGAACCCAGGCAAAAAGGACACTGTTGTATTTAACAATCAAAGGCCTGATTCTCAGCAACACTCAGGCTGCAGTAGGCTGCTCTGGCAGCGTAACGGCCACTTGACAGTTTGGTGTATTGAAAATTGTGTTAGTTTCACAAATTCTCACTTTACATCTGCAATGGGCCTTCCTGCTCCTGCTTGCAGTCTGGGGCCTCTGTTCCGAAACGTGTGATCTGTTTTTTCCAGCAGTCTGTCTGCAAAAGAGCTAGCCTAGAGCAAAGGAGTGGGCGGAGTTATGCCCATTTGCCACAGGGAGCCGCCTGCTTTGTCTCTCTCTGTTTTGGGTTCTTGACTCTTAGGGTTCTGGACTTAAGAAATAACCTGTGTTGTGCTGCAGCCGGTTAGTGAGAGGACTTTATGCTTTGTTTTCTAGTCTGTGCATGTGCTATGGACATAACAGATGGCGGAACAGTCACATCTCTGGGTCAATCCCTGTCCCACAATGGGGCCTATGACTTCAATGGTCCAAGATTTTGGGGAGATTTAGGAGTCCATATTTGAAGCTTGGTCTCCCAAGGGGTGGAAATGTGGCAGAAATCCCTATCACATTCCAATCACAGAGGAACACACCGGCATTGCCAGCCTGGGTCACTCCAAAGGCCCATCTACTCCGGTATCCCGACTGCGACAGATGCTAAAGAGGAAAGTTTAAGTGTCCCGCTGCAGCCGTGGGATTATCTGTCCCCCAGGAAGGTCTCTAATAATCACAGGTCAGCTTAAGCCCTGACGTGGGATGTTTTCCTCCCTCCCAGAATTATTGTCCATTAACTATCACAGCCCCAGGGATTGTCGTCCCCCACAGAGGCGGCCAGTCCCTCTTTCAAACTCGACTCACTCACGGCTTGGCTGCCAATTGGTAGCAGTGATTCCATGGACTAGTGCCGCAATGGGTGGAAGGAGTTTGCTCCATGGGGTTTATCCCCCCTCCAAGCGCCGGAGACCGGGATGAGCCCGGCCTCCAGCTCTGTGGGAGCAGGCAAGGGTCACATCTCATCACAGCCTCTGTGACAGCTTCATGCCTTTGCCAAAGCTGGCAGAAGCTCCGGTGCAGCACCAGGCCTAGAATGGGCATGTGAAGTGTGTATGGGGAAGGGGGTGTTTCAGAGGATGGAGGTCAGGGAAGAGCTCACCACGGCAGGTGTTCTCACTCGCGCTCCTGAATTTGATTTTCCCAGAGCTGGACTCGTAGCCATCAATGCAGCTGCAATAATAACTCCCAGGCATGTTGGTGCAGTGTGCGTGGGGTCCGCAGTCTGCCTGGCTCGGCCCCAGACACTCGTCAATATCTGCAACAGAAGAGGGGAGGTTCTGTCCAGTCATGGCAGGGAGACGTTCCCCGTATTACCCCCTGCACTGAGCTGGGTGATGTGGCCAAGGCGACGGGGACTCAACTGAATTTAACAATCAAAGGCCTGATTCTCAGCAACACTCAGGCCACACCAGGCTGTTCTGGCAGCGTAACGGCCGCTTGAGAATTTGCTGTACTGAAAATTGTGTTAGTCTCACTAGTTCTCACTTTACATCTGCAAGGAGCCTTCCTGGTCCCAATTGCAGGCTGGGGGCATCTATGCAGAGGTCTGTGATCTGTTTTTTTCAGCAGTCTGTCTGCAAAAGAGCTAGCTTAGAGGAAAGGGGTGGGAGGAGTTATGCCCATCTGCCGCAGGGAGCAGCCTGCTTTGTCTCTCTCTGTTTTGGGTTCTTGGCTGTTAGGGTTCTGGACTTAAGAAATAACCTTGTGTTGTGCTGCAGCTGGCCAGCGAGAGGACTTTATGCTTTGTTTCCCACTGTGTGCGTGTGTGCTATGAACATAACAGATGGCGGAACAGTCACTGTGGCATCTATAGGTCAATCCCTGTCTCACAATGGGGCCTATGACTTCAATGGTCCAAGTTTTTGGGGAGATTTAGGAGTCCATGTATGAAGCTTGGTCTCCCCAAGGGGTGGAAATGTGGCAGAAATCCCTATCACATTCCAATCACAGAGGAACACACCGGCATTGCCAGCCTGGGTCAGTCCCAAGGCCCATCTACTCCGGTATCCCGACTGCGACAGATGCTACAGAGGAAAGTTTAAGTGTCCCGCCGCAGCCGTGGGATTATCTGTCTCCCAGGAAGGTCTCTAATACTCAGAGGTCGGCTTAAGCCCTGACGTGGGATGTTTTCCTCCCTCCCAGAATTATTGTCCATTAACTATCACAGCCCCAGGGATTGTCGTTCCCCACAGAGGCGGCCAGTCCCTCTTTCAAACTCGACTCACTCACAGCGTGGCTTCCAATCGGTAGCAGTGATTCCATGGGCTAGTGCCGCAATGGGTGGAAGGAGTTTGCTCCATGGGGTTTATCCCCCTCCAAGCGCCGGAGACTGGGATGAGACCAGCCTCCAGCTCTGCGGGAGCAGGCGAGGGTGACATCTCAGCA
The DNA here is from genome assembly GCF_026122565.2 of Emydura macquarii macquarii. Classification (NCBI taxonomy): domain Eukaryota; kingdom Metazoa; phylum Chordata; order Testudines; family Chelidae; genus Emydura; species Emydura macquarii. Next base: position 30,654 of record NW_027133503.1, on the reverse strand, counting down.
CAGCCTCTGTGGTGACCTCGTGACTTTGCCAAACCTGGCAGAAACTCCGGTGCAGCACCAGGCCTGGAATGGGCATGTGACGTGTGGGGGGAGAAGGGGTGTCTCAGCGGGTCGGGGTCAGGAGAGAGCTCACCATGGCAGGTGTTCTCACTCGCGCGCCTGAACGTGGCTTTCCCAGAGCTGGACTCGTACCCACTGATGCAGCTGCAATAGTAACTCCCAGGCATGTTGGTGCAGTGTGCGTGGGGTCCGCAGTCTGCCCGGCTCAGCCCCAGACACTCATCAATATCTGCAACAGAAGAGGGGAGGCTCTGTCCAGTTCTGGCAGGGAGACTTTCCCCGTATCACCCCCTGCACTGAGCTGGGTGACGGGACCCAGGCGACTGGGCCCCTGTGAGGTTAACAATCAAAGGCCTGATTCTCACCAACACTCAGGCTGCACTAGGCTGCTCTGGCAGTTTAACGGCCACTTGAGAATCCCCCGCCCTGAACGAGGGGCCGCCCCAGCTGGTGTGGAGCAGCTTTAGGGGACCTGCACCCACCCTGTTCCCAGCCCCTGATGTAGGGGCCGTGGCCCGGGCACCCTGTGCTGCAGCTGTTCTCTGCCTCCCAAGGTCCATAAGGGGCAGGTCAGGGACGTGGCTGGGATGCTCTGCACTGCGGAAGGCCCCTTCCCAGGCTCAGGGGGGCACTAGCAGCCCGGACGCTGCGTGCTGGGGCCAGCGAGGGCCCCCTCCTGTCTCCATGGTGCTTCTCTGCATCACGAGGAGTTTGCTCCGTGGGTCTCTTTCTAACTCAGGGGGGTTATTCCTCGTCCAAGAGCCGAGGAAAGGGGTGAGCCCGGCCCCCAGCTCTGCGGGAACAGATGAGGGTCACATCTCATCACAGCCTCAGTGATGGCCTCCTGCCTTTGCCAAAGCAGGTGTGAGGTGTCGGGGGGGAGGGGGGAGGTGTCTCAGCAGGTGAGGGCCAGGGGAGAGCTCACCATTGCAGGTGTTCTCACTCGCGTGCCTGTACTTGATTTTCCCAGAGCTGGATTCATATCCAACAATGCAGCTGCAATAGTAACTCCCAGGCATGTTGGTGCAGTGTGCTTGGGGTCCGCAGTCTGCCCGGCTGAGCTCCAGGCACTCGTCAATATCTGCAACAAAGGAGGGGACGTGATGTCCACTGAGCTGGGCAGCAGGACTCAGGTGACTGGTCCTCTGAGCGATGAGTTAATAATGCCCCGATTCTCAGTTCCCCATTTATGCTGCTGGAATGTCTCTCCCAGGCCCCTGAGCGCCCAGCCCCAGGAACAGGGGAGTCGGCTCCACCTTCACCCAGATCCCCCATGTGAGGGGAGGGTGTGGGGATGTCCCCCTGGGGCTCCAGGCTCCCCGTGTGTTGGGGGAGCGGGAAGAGAAGCTGAATCCCCTCTGTGCTCCCCTCCCCATGGATCCCTGCATATGGGGGGAGGAAGAAGGTGTAGCTGGCTGCCCCCTTTCTGTTCCTCTAGGTAGGGATCTGTTGGGCCTCTGCCACTAGGGCTGATTAAGGGACAAGCTGGGGTTCAGACTGGTCCATATGATAGGCTCCTGCACCGAACTGCCCGATCCGCACAACAGGCCCTAGAGTTGGCTGCTCTGGTCCACCCCACCAAGAACAAGGCAGGAGCCCTGTTACCGTCACAGGTGGCTGTTGGATCGCTGAAGATTGGATTCCCACTCGGCCGGTATCCGTCTCGGCAGGTGGAGTGGGTGCTGTTCACACACTTAGTGTTTGGCAGGTGTGACAGGTGGTTGCTGCAGCTCTCAGAGGTACCTGGAGGGGCAAGAACAGCTGGACAGGGCAGCTAGTGCAGAGCAGCTCCCCCCAAACACACACACACAGCGGGACCGACTCCTTTCACACGCCCCATTCACTGATTCTTATCCCTGGGCGCCTGGCAAACAGCTCTGCTACCATCCACTGCCTGGCAGCAAGTTTCTCCCACTGCACAGGAGACCTGGACTCCCCGGGTAGTGCAAACGGGACGAGCCACCAGGGCCTGGCATCGGTTCACATGAAACATTTTCAATTTCACCCAATTTTTCTCTTCTCCACAGTGGTTGCAGTCACTCTCATTAGCCTCTGTTTCAATCTGAAAAGTCACTTCGAACCGGAAAACGGGAATTTCTCGTTTAAAAAATTATTTCATCTCCCTCCCGCACAATTTTTTTCCTAATAAAAACAAACATTCCTCTGATCTGAACTGGAGCTGGGAAGGGAAGATGAGGGTTACACAGGGCACCTCCTCCTCTCTCCTGCACACATCTACCCTGCTCCAGTCAGGTGTAACGCAGGCAGGGACTGTGTGTTGCTCTCCAGGACAGCTATATCCTGACCCACATTCCCATCCTGAGCTTCCTCATTTCCACTGCTCTACTCAGTCCTGACCCAGAACCCCTGCTCCTCTAGCCCTGCGATTCCCCCACAACCACCGCCACAGCAGTGCCCCTCAATCTCGATTCACGGCCTCCTGCTGTCCCAGCCCCAGGGAGCTGTCCCGAGCTCCCCACACATGCAGAGTTGTGGCATCACATCTCAGTGCCACCCTCTGGGCCAGCCTGCTGGGTTCCAGCTATGGCTGTCTGCACTGCCAAGCCTTGAGTAGGGGGCGAGGCCTAGTGACACCATGAGGAGATGGCTCAGTGCGATGCGGCGGAAGGAGGAATCCTGGTGAAAAGACGGTGTGTCTCGTGGCAAGGTAGAACCCGTAAACAGAGGGGGTGAGGGAGACTGAATGGACAAATGGACGTAAAGGAACTAAAGCCCACGCACGGAGGAGCCAGATCCTCAGCGGGTGTAGGCTGGCATCACTCCTTTAACATCAGTGGAGCTCTGCTGATTTACTCGAGGTGGGATGTGGCCCGTAGACCTTCCCAGTTCTGAAGGGTCTGGGTTTTCTCTTCTGTTGGCAAACCGTACAGCCAGCTGCTCAACCGCACTTTGCTTGGTTGTGCAATACATTCAAGAGACCAGATAACCAGCACCAGTCAGGTTCATTGCTAAAAGTCAGTAATAGGATATTACAGGGAAAAAGGTTAAATACAGCTCCAGTTTCCAGGAACCCATCTCGTGCAGCAGTGTTGAATTCACTGTACGAAGAAGGCTTGCTTCCAAAGTCACACCCCTAAAGCTGTCCTTTTCATACCCAAGCTCTTTACACGGAAAAAGGTACCGTAGCCATCCTCTGAGGTTAGTCTTAACCAACCATCTTTCTACCTTGTTTCTCTTGTATCAGACTGTGCCCATTATCTCTTTATTCTGGACACATGCATTCCACGGAGCAAGAGTGGGACGGCAGCTGCTCGGCTTGTCCCATGTATATTGTCTTTATCTTTTGGACATTCCAGTGAGAGTAACTCCCTGCCTGTTCCTTGGTAGAACCCCCTATGTTCTGATCCTGACAGTTTTCCTGGCTAGTTAAGCTAATGCAAGGTGTTATGGGATCCTTAGCAGAGGTGAACAAGATTATAGAAAAACAGGCCACTGTAGGCCATGTAACTGCTAGAAGTGTATATGCAATACAATGTTATATGCATTAAGCACATCCTATCAGTATTAATATATGTAATGTGAATCATATCTATTGATAATGTGATATATTCTATTAGCCCAGCATACATTGGTCAACACTTCAGAAATAGATTTAACCTCCACCTAAACAATCCAACTATTCCCAATTACCCAGATCCAATTACTTCCCACCCCCAATTACAGTCTCAGGAATGCCACTGAGAGCTGCCAAGCCTGCGTCAGTTTCATGGCAGAGACACATTCTGTGTGGGGCTCTCATGTGATGGGCACAAACGCGTCACATACAGCATTACATTCTGCCAGCCAGGGAACTTACCGGTCGACGTTTGGGTGCTCCCTGGTGGTGGAGAGGGGAATAGGATGAGGAGGAGAAATACTTGAAAGAAATAAAAAATAAAGATGTGATTTTAAAATGTTATACACAGAAATAAGCAAAAAAATGAGAGAGAGAAAGAGAGAGAGAGAGGGGACTTCCGGCCCCGTCTATGGACCAAATTTTGCTTGTTTACCCCACTGTGATTCTGGTATAAATCCAATTAAGTCAATTATTTCATTAATAACTAGGATTATTGTAATAATATGTAGGAACTCCAGCTTTGTGCCACTACGGAAAACTGGCTTAACCAGCTACCTGGTGTAGCCTATAGAACTAGCCTGCTTGCTTGCATTATATAAAGATATATATCTTTTCTTATAGATTTAAGTATGACTGTGTGATTATAATAGAATTATACATTTATATATATTTTGCTGTAATGCAAGTTACCTTACAGGACATCCTGGATGACAGCTACATTATTATTATTATACACATATTCGGGAACTGGTGTTGAAAGTGTTGACGGTATAACAAAAACAAGACATATATGGTCATGTTTGTCCGAAATGAGTTAGCAGTTAGCATACATATACTCGGGACCTTTGGCCTAGACAAGTGTTGAAAGTAATAATGTCAGGCATAAAAGGTGATGTAATGGAATCTTTGAAATGGGAAGTAAAATGTCATGGATATCCTTAATATTCATGAACCTACCAGCCTATAGAGTATGCATACACCAATAATTTGGGGGTGGACAATCCAAATGTGGACTTAGAAGGAGGACCCATCTTCTTGGGGTATAAGAAGGGGGAAATCATGCTATTTAGGGCGATCGTCATCTACTCTTGCTTGAAGCTTCTTTCAGTTTGTGTTAAAATTTTTCCTTTTTCATTTTATAGTCTTATTTGTAGTCTTAGTTTATAGCTCTTAGCTCTCTAGCAGTGCTTATTCCACCCCTCTACTCAAGAGTTGAGGAATCAAACATCTCTCTCAACCAGGGAAGGGCATGAGTATAAGAATCCAAAGCATATCATAAAAATATATATATTATATGAGTCCCTAAAATTAAGATTGTATTATCCATTATCCATTTAATTGTTTATTTTCTCTATATCAGTTATTTGTCTATCATTTTATGTTATCTTAATAAAACTTATAAAATTATACAAATTTGGTTATCACTAAGAAACTTCCTGTTGTACACCCAGGGGTCCTTATAAAATTCTTCTGGAGCCTGATTTAGGACAAGAACCTTCTAATCCAAGCAATTGGCAAACCTATAACCCTATGAAATAACTAATATACTTAAAATCAGGCTACACTGGAAATTCCACTTGTGCAACTGCCACCTGTCACCATGTAGCACACTCATCAGTGTAAATTCCAGCTCGAGGAGTCACACCCGCTCTCCCTCTGATCGAGCTCGCACGCTAAAAATAGAAGTGTGGCCGTAGTAAGCGCAGTAACAGGAGGGGCTCGCGACCCTGACTATGATCCCATCCAAGAGAACAAGTACATAAACAGGGGGCTAGTCCCTCCCCCCACCACAGCAACACTTCTAGTTGTAGCACGTAGCTAGATGAAAGCTATGTCTTCTCAAGCTGGAACACTCACTTTCCAGCTCCAGTGCAGACATTCCCATAGACCCCTCTGGATTCTCCTACTCCCACCCCGGAGTTCAGCCCATGGCCTTTGTTCCACTCACCCAATGGATACGTGTCACCACGGGTTCCCATGGTGGCTCAGCCGCTAACGGGAGAGGATGAGCTCTGAGGAGTCTGAGTTTTGCAGCCTCCTTATCTTGGAGAAATTGGACAGGAAAGCAAGTTAACTTACGTCGTGTTGCATTAGATCATATCAATCAACAGCACTGCACACAGGACAGCACTGCCTTCTCACCATGCCTGTTCTCCTTCCTTCTGACTAACCGTATCTCCCAGCCCCAGAATAGTTTGCTTTGCTGAGTCACTGAAAACCTATGGGGGGAAACTGAGCACAGTGCAGAAGGTCTAGCGCCATTTCACAGAATTGTAGAATCACGGAAATGTAGAGTAGCAAGGGAGCTCAGGAGGTCAACTAGTCCATCTCCATGCACTGAGGCAGGACCTAGAACATCCCTGGCAGGTGTTTGTCCAATCTGTTCTTAAAAACCTCCAGTGATGGGGATTCCACGACCTCCCTAGGTTACCTGTTCCAGAGCTGAACTATCCTTAGACTTCGAAAGCTTTTCCTAATATCCAAGAACAATCTCCCTTGCTGCTAACTAAGCCAATTCCTTCTGGTTCTGCCCTAGGTGGACATGGGAACCAAATGATCACAGTCGTATTTGTAGGAGAGTAAAGAGTTAAAAGCAGGACAAGTGGCCAGGCCTAAATTACAGGGAACGGGGTCATGGCAAGGGCATATCTTGTTTCTGTGAATTTCAGTTAGAGTCTGTTATCGCTCTTCTTCTCCTGCCATCTGGGCAGGGGATAAGTTTATCGACATTCCTGTGCAAAGCCTTTACTTTAAAGCCTTTACTTTACTTCAAAGAATGTTAGTGTAAAATGTATAGGTTTTAAGGTGATGTGCCTGACCTCTGTATGGTAATCCTGTAAACAACAACAGGGGCGGGTATAATTATATTCATTATGTAGTTGTTAATATTCATTTTATAATTGTCAATGTAACCAAATAAGGATCTATGGGGAGTTGCTGAAAATGTATACATTTACAGACTGGGTATGGATAAAAGGACTGTAAAGTAACCCCCTCGTTGCTCACTCCCAGTGTGAAGGTGGAACGAGCAGGCAATAAAGGGTTCCATCTCCCCAGTCTGCCCCTGGAACAACCTGATTATTTCTAACATCTAGCATCACGAACAGGATCCCAGGGTAGAGAAGTGCCTGATCAACACTCCTCACCATGAATAAGGGTATGTTGGATGGGCCTTTTATAGTAATCACAGTCAGGGAATATATTAATTTGGTAGGGAAGTTTTGGGGGCTGAATGGAGTGCCTCCTGGAGGATGTCAGGACTGGCCAGCCATCCAGGGGTGGGTGGAAACCCTCCTCAAGTCCAGATCTTCCCAGGATAAGGAAAAAGCTATTTTGGTACAAATTACAGAGGATCAGCGCACAATTAATTATTATGGTGTGCTTGCTGTTAGAATGGCTAAGAGCCACATGGAAGAGTTTAACTGCCTTAAGTCAGAGAACCTGGCCCAGAAGGGTCAAGAGGACGCCTTAAAGCAAACTTCTGTTACCCTGTCCCCCCTTTAGTCTCCCCTTCAGTTTAGTCCCTGTGCCCTCCCCCCCCCCAGCCTATGAGGATAAACTCAGTCACAATAACCCTGTTTGTCCTATCGTGACTGTTCCCAATACCCCCACTGACGCGGATCTTTCCCGCTGGTCTGGTATCCAAATTCCCACTGGTCCCCAATTGGATGGAGAAGAGGGCCCCACCGTCCGTCAAAACAGGGACAGCCAATCTGATCTGGAGGAGCTAGTAAATCAGCAAAAAATGTTAGCAGAAAAATCCTGGAGCACAGCCTTGGGACGGCTGAAAAGGATTGCTAACACCCCCAGTTTCACTCCGGTGGCTGTGGCAGCAACTCCCATTCTTTTTTCAGAGCCAGGATAAAGGCTTTAGGGGTGCAAGTTTCCAAGGAGCCCCACTTCCAAGGAGCCCCACTGATTTCTGTTGCTTTCTGTACCTTTTTTTTTTTTTTGCTTAAGTTTTTCTTCTTCCTAAGTCTTTCTCTGCTTTTTCTTCCGTCCTCCCCCCTTTTCTCTGCTTCTTCTCCCACCTCCCCTTCCTGTCACTTTTTCTTCTTGTTTGAGAGCTAAGGGTTAAAGCCACAGTTGGAATGTTAAGGAATATTGGTGTGGTTAGCCTGTGCTTGGATATGATTTCACAGAATTAGTTGGTTGCTTTTCACCTCCCCCCCCCTGCATTTTTGATTTTCTGAAATTTTAGTGGAGGGAATTTTGAATATACTTTGAAAGTAAAAAGTTTTTGACAAAGCACAGACTAAGGCAGCTGTGTTGCAAAGATTGCACTTGGTGGCTCAAGTTTTACAATCACAATACGCCTTCTTAAGAATGCAGCTCATTAAAAACCATGGCTGATAAATACAGTAAAAGAATGGAAGGTTTACTGTCACAAACCGATGTTGCCAGTGAAATGTTCAAGCTATGGCAGCAAAGAATAATATAATAAAGCTAAAATATGTTTAATTGAATGCAAAAGTAAGTAATTTAAGAAAAGGAGAGGAGTTAAAGGTAGCCTTTGTAAGAATTAATACTACAAAAGTTGAGGACAATTAAACAGTTAAAAGTTGTGAAATTGTTAAAGGGTGATAGTTGTGAAAATGGTATAAAGGTAATAATGTTATAAAAATATTTTAGTTTAATATTAAATAAGGTAAATATATGTATTATTTGGTACAGTCACATTGTGTGGAAACGTAATAATTAAACAAATTACACAAAGGGATCAGGTAGTGGCTACTACCATGTTTTTGTCCCCAGTAGCCGTTACAGCTATTCTGAAGGAAAATGGGCCCTTTTCCTGAAGAAATCGTCTGTAAACAATTAATTGTAAATAACTGCTGCGGGCAGCAGGAAAAGGAACAATCTAATTTAAATCATTTAAGTACTAAACAATTGGTCAAATTTACAAAAGGAAATAAGGGGTTTCCATTAAAATTTGACTGTTTCTAAATGTACAAAATAAAAATGTAAGTGTGTAAAAATTATAGTATAAAAAATATTAAGCAAACACAAACAGCTAGTGTTGCTTAGCTTTGTTACTAAGTATTTAATTTTTTTTTAAATGCCTCAATAACAAGACGACATAATTTTGGCATGGGCTTCTCAAAGTGCTATGCTAATACCAGCATGGTTCAAGGAGGCTTCCTCAAGCCACCATTGTTACCTAGCAGTTCTGTGTTCTTGGAGAACCAGGGCTGGCTCCTCTGAATACCCCTCCTCCCCCCACTCCGCAGCCCATGCTTGAACCAGAAACCAAAGGCATTTCAATATGAAAAGGCAGTGGAAAACCCTCCCATCAAGGGTGATACAACTCCACATGCCTCATCTACAACAAAGATGTAGAAAGGGAGCATACCAAAGCCTCATCTACATAGAAGATGGAAAACGCACTGAACTCTGGGATTGCTGAAGCAGGGAAGCACTGCATGTTGGGAAATCTCTCCTCTCGATGTAAATGAACTAACACCTGTGCACATCCAGCTCCACAGTTATCAGACCATTCTAGTTATTGGTATGCAAACCACTATATCCTGGTTGCATTGGGACCTCTCTCTCAAGGGAAAATGCCCTTCCAGGAATGATCAGCTCCTTTTGTCTAGACATTGTTTATCCATAAACAAACCTGAGGTCTACAAAAATCCCCTGTCACAGTTCAAACTTCTGTTCTGATGCTTGGATCCAAACTCTGCATCAGTTCCACTGTAACCTGTCTTCTCTTCCTGACTGATCATGCTGGGGACTCTGCCAGACTAAAAGCGCTCCCGACTCTAAGCCTGTTCCTGGGAACCTCTGAGCTGCATGGAGTGGTGAGACTGCACCCCCTTCTTCCCCCAACACACTCTCTCTCCCCCTCTCTCTCTTTCTTATTCCAGGTATAACTTTCTACTTTTGTAATCAAACCTGGGATAGCTTTCTCCAATACCTCAACTGTAATTGTGTAGTATTGTAAACATTTGATTGTTTTTCTCTCCTTGTATGGTATTACTATTAGTATCATAAGTTTTATATACCTAGCAATAAAATAACTGTTATAATCGAGCTGGTTGCCACTTTCTCTCTCTTTCTCTCCAAACTGCATTTACTCCTTTGTGTTCTTGGCCCCTATCTTGCTCTGTAGTAATGCTTCTCTTACATAAGCCAAAGATCTCTGGAGTGCCCAAAAAATCCTATGGGGTTTGCTCATCAAGGGGGTTACTGATAGAACAATTGTGGTGTCAAGGGGCTTATGAAGGGGACAACCAGGAAGTGCTACTCTGCCTAGCCTATGGGGTCCAGGGGCAAATAAGGGTGCGGCTCAAGCGCTGTTTGACCCAGCCTGATTGAGTCCAGGGGCAGATAGAGGGGAGTAGACGAAAAGTGCTGTTTGGATCCAGCCTGCTCAAGAAGTGTGCTCTATTCTGGTGCGTGGCAAAGGGGCATATAAGGGTAGCCACTGAAAGTGTGGTGTCACCCAGCCTGCTGAGTTCAGGGACACAAAAGGGGTCGGCTGACACAGTGCTGATAGCCCGGTCCACTCAGACGCACTCAGTTAATCTGAAATGTGTGTGTGTATCTGTGGGGGGGTTTATTTGAATCTGATGCTGGAGGAACCCCGCCCTGAAAACCTTAGGTCCTGCAGGATAGCTCCATTGCGAGGGGGCTTGTACCCCTATGAACACACAAGTAAAAAAGCAGTACATTAGTAGAATCACACCCCTAGAATCACACCCCCTTCCAGGAAGGTAACCCTAATAAATGAGCATACCCCAAGGATGAAATTGCATCTGGTAACACCTTGTCCACGGTACCTGGGCAGCGGGTCTCCATTTAACTATTAAAATTGTGGGGAGCATTGCCAGCAAATCAAGGGAAGTAATTATTCCTCTCTATTCGGCATTGGTAAGGCCACATTTAAAGTATTGTGTCCAGTTTTGGGTCCCCCACTACAAAAAGAATGTTAACAGGTTAGGGAGAGTCCTGTGGAAGGCAACAAAAATTATTAGGGTGCTGAAGCACAACATTTATGAGGAGAGGCTGAAGGAAACTAGGTTTGTTTAATCTTCAAAAAAAAGAAAAATGAGAGAAAATTTGATAGCAGCTTTTAACTACCTGAAAAAAGGTCCAGGGAGGATGGAGCTAGGCTGTTTTCAATAGTAGTTAAATGACAAAACTAGGAGCAATAGTCTCAAGTTAAAGTAGGGGAAGTCTAAGTTAAATATTAAAAAAAAAAAAAAAAAAGCGTTTTTCACTAGGAGGATGGTGAAGCACTGGAATGGGTTACCTGGGGAGGTGGGAGAATCTCCATCTTTAGAGGTTTTTGAGCTGCGGCTTGGCAGATCCCTGGCTGGGATGGTTTGGCTGGGGTTGGTCCTGCTCTGAGCAGGGAGTTAAACTAAATGACCTCCTGGAGTCCCTTCTAACTCTAATATTCTATGATTTTATGATCCTCCAGAGCTGTACAATTAATATGGGTAATGGTCAGCTATGGTTACACAGCCCAGGAACGGGAACTGTCCCTGGGTAATTGACTGCTCGCAATGTGAACCTGGGGAGGTGGGGAGAGGGAGCAAGTAACAAATTTCTGCTCAGACCTCCAGGACTGGAACATGGGCCGTACCGTGCCACTCTGCGTAACCTGGGAACCCCAATACTCCAAAGGCCTTCGGACGTTTATTATAAACACCCCATTCCGTACCAAGCGTGCAGTGTCCATACATCTAGAGTTTCTACCCCTAATTCTGCTGCAAGTATTAGACTCATCACTATATCTCAAAGGTAAAGCTATTCAGTATACTACCAACATGGCCAACCAACTTCATCAAGCAATCTTCAACCTCACCGTGGAAACCCACAGGGGAGTCATCGAAGTGAAACAATGGCCCGCTGTCACTTGGTGCAGGCCTCATTGAACTCTTTTCTCATACGCATGAACTCAGCCTCCCATGGACTAACTATCACAGACTCACACGGAACAAAATGGATCATGTTGGGAGGGGAATGTAATATGTCTCTTTGTAAATGGAAATTCTTACAAGTTGTTGGGGCTGCTAAGGTATCTATTTGCCCAGTTATTGCAGTGAAAAAAAAGGGCTAGTGGGAGTAGTAATTCAGGGTAATAATACACTCGGTTTTGCTTGGTATTGGGAATTAGAATTTCATAAAAGTGGGGGAAAGTGGTGGTTAAAGAGAGGGATTACCCAAATGCTACTCTCCAACCCCCCTGGGAATAGAGTATAAAGCCTCAAAGGGCATGTGGTTGCTGGAGGAAGGGGTATGGTGTGTAAGGGAAGGGTGCAACGTAATTTACCAGAGTAGGAAAAATTGCTGCTGTGGGCAATTACAAACTTAGCAGGGGTTAATCTCCGAGAACAATGGGATGTTGTTAACTATTTGTGGGAAGGGTGGAACTCTTTACAGAAATCTGACTCAGCAGCTCAAGTCCAATGCCTGGAACATGTCCTGGGGTTGCTGAACAGAGGGGGGATATTGCAGGGATCTGCACTGAGCTCCACTAACTACCTGCTGGGAACAGTTATTTTAACCCTTGGAAACCTCACCAAAAGCCTTATGACAGATTTGGTGGAAAGTGTCAAAACTATTTTATAAAAAGAGGCTTGTGACCAGGTTCAGCAAACTTTAACAAATCATTTTGTAAACCTCTTACAAAATGCCCATCTCGGGACTAAACGGTACCAATGTGGAAAAGCAATTAAAAAGCTATTGGCCTTTCAAAGCCACCTGGCAAACAACCCTCGGGGAAAAAGAGTAGCTAGAGGGAATTGGACCTCTGTCACCCTATTGCACGCAGGTTTCGGGGGTGGGTGCAAATGTCAATGGTCCCACGAGCCAGTGTGGCAGGTGCAGGTTGGAGCAAACAACACACAATTTCTAGCTGGGCCAGAGGTATACACAAATGGGATTAATTTGGGCAGAACAAGGTAACACTTGGGAGGGATGGTCACAAGAACCACCACCATTACAATGTATAGAACTGGTATCCCCTCAGCACTGGGTGAAACAGGGAAATAAATTCTGTTGGGAGGGATCAGCCTTGCTAAATGGTCAGGGGTTAAAGGATGGAAGGTGTGTGGAACGGGTGGGGTTTGGACCGGGAAACTTTTCCCTGCAACTAGGAAACTCCACCTATCAAATCCACATACAGGTCATAAAACAGCTTAATATAACAGGACACTCAAGAAGTCCAATGAACTGGACTAAGGCTGTACCAGAACCCTCCTGGATCAACTGGGACCGCCTGACACAGCTTTTAAACCAACTCCAAATTGAGCAACGCAGAACGCAGGTTTTGGAAACTCAGGCCCTCCGAGTAACCAATGCGTTCCAACTAGTCGCTAAATTGCCTGCTGACTGTGCTTCGACAGATGTAGCCTGGGAACTTCAAAAAGGCTTAACAGACTCTCATTCGCTCCTCAGTCATATTACTCATGTTGTAGGAATATTAATCATATTAGTTGTTTTTTTAATTATGTTTATGGGATGTTTAAAAATTTGCACCATCCTAGCCTCTCCCCGAAAGCCATAACTGTAATTTTAGGCATATTGTCCAGTCAGTAACCTGCCTCCCTCATCTCCCTGTAGCATGACCGGTGGATCAAGACATTGGGCCATTTAGAGCCAGGGCCTCCTAGACCAGTGCCCCACCAGCCAGTGTGCAGGAAAGATCGGCGCCAGGGCCTTTCTTTAAAAGAGAGTGGGGGAGTGTAGGAGAGTAAAGAGTTAAAAGCTGGACATATTACGGGGAACAGGGTCACGGCAAGGGCATATCTTGTTTCTGTGAATTTCAGTTAGAGTCTGTTATCTCTCTTCTTCTCCTGCCATCTGGGCAGGGGATAAGTTTATTGACATTCCTGTGCAAGGCGTTGGTGGGAGGAAAAAGCATTTTCTTCTTCCTCCCCAAGGCATGTCTTTACTTTAAAGAATGTTAGTGTAAAATGTATATGTTTAAAGGTGATGTGCCTGACCTCTGTATGGCAATCCTGTAAACAACAAACAGGGACGGGTATAATTATATTCATTATGTAGTTGTTAATATTCATTTTATAGTTGTCAGTATAACCAAATAAGGGTCTATGGGGAGTTGCTGGAAATGTACTGGTATGGATAAAAGGATTGTAAAGTAACCCCCTCATTGCTCACTCCCGGCATGGAGGTGGAACGAGCAGGCAGTAAAGGGATCCATCTCCCCAGTCTGCCCCCGGGACAACCTGTTTGATTATTTCTAACACCCTTTATAACAACATTTTACACATCTGAAGGTTGTTATCATGTCCTTTCCCCTCTCCTTCTCCGAGTCTTCTCTTTTCTGAACTAAACATACCCAATTCTTTCAATCTTTCCTCACAGGTCAAGTTTTCTAAACTGCTGATCATTTCTGTTGCTCTTCTCTGGACTCTGTACAATGTGTCCTCATCTTTCTTGAAGTGCAGCACCCAAATCTGGACCCAGTACTGCAGTGCTAAGTAGAGGAGAACAGTCACCTTCCTTCTCTCACCCACACCACTCCTGGTAATACATCCCACAATGACATTTGCCTTTTTTTCCAACAGCATCACACTGTAGACTCACATTCAATTTGTGATCCGCCAGGATCCTCAGACCCTTTTATCCAGTCCTGATGCCCAGGCAGTTAGTCCCTGTACCTATCCTTTGAGTAAGGATTTCCAACCAACTTTGCACCCACTTTGTGATAATTTCATCTAGTCCACATTTCCTTAGTGTGCTTATGACAATGTCATGTGGGACTGTGTTTAAAGACTTACTAAATCCAAGATATATCCCATCCACCTCTTCCCCCAATCCACTAGGCTGGGTACCGGATCAAAGGAGGAAAGAAAAAGGGTACTTACCAGTAACTGATGTTCTTCGAGATGTGTTGCTCATGTCCATTATACTGTAGGTGAGTGCATGATACTGTGCACAGTTCCTGGAACCTTTTTCCCCTTAACACACCCCGTAGGGCAGGCTCTGCTGCCCCCTGGAGTTCCGAGCGCATGCCGTGGTATATGAGGCACTGCCGGCCCTTGCGCCCCTCTGTCCTCTCTTTCTGCCAACTCCGGCAGCGGGGATGGTGGGTGGATTGTGGAATGGACATGAGCAACACATCTCGAAGAACATCAGTTACTGGTAAATAACCTTGTTTACTTCTTCGAGTGCTTTCTCATGTCCATTCCACTAGAGGTGACTAACAAGCAATACCTTGGAGGTGGGTAGGAGTTAACGTTGAGCTGACCTCAAGCATGGCTCTGCCGAATCCAGCGTCCTCTCTCGCCTGCTGGATGATGGAATAATGGGACGTGAAGGTGTGCACCAATGACCAGGTGGCAGCTTTGCAGATATCCTGCAGGGGCACTCTCTCCAGGAAGGCTGTAGATGAGGCTTGAGCTCTGGCTGAGTGCGCTGTGATGATTCCCGGAAGCAGCACCCTCGCCTGCTTGTAGCAGAACTTGATGCACGATGAATCCACGAGGAGATGTGCTGGGTATAGACAGGTGAGCCTTTCATCCGGTCCGCCACTGCAGTGAAGAGCTGCATCGATTTCTGGAATGGCTTTGTACACTCGATGTAGAAGGCCAGGGCTTGTCTCACGTCCAGCGAATGCCATCTCCTCTCCTCCTCCGAACCGTGTGGTTTGGGGAAAAACACGGGGAGAAAAATTTGGGGAAAAACTGCCATGGGGAGAAAAATGGGTGCAGCCTCAACTGCACCTTATCCTTATAGAATACTGTATAAGAGGGCAGGTCAAGGCCCTGAGAAGATGAGGTAATGACCACCAGGAAGGCTACCTTCCATGAAAGCAGGAGCAGAGGGCATGAAGCCATGGGTTGAAAGGGGGGCCCTGTGAGTCTTGAGAGGACCAGGTTGAGATCCCAGGGAGGCATCGGGTTGTGGACCTGTGGATACAACCTCTCCCCACCCTTGAGGAACCTGACCAACATGGGATGGGAGAACAGGGATCTCCCCTCTAGCGGCTGATGGAAGGCCAAAATGGCTGCCAAGTGAACCTTCAACGAGGCGAGCGCCAGACCCTGTTGCTTTAGCTGAAGCAGGTACTGCAGGATCGCCTGCAGAGGCGAGAGGCTGGGCGAAATGCCCCGGGACTCCGACCAAGAGGTAAATCGTTTCCACTTAGCCCGATACATGACCTGTGTAGAAGGTTTCCTGCTGGCCAGCAGAACGTGTTGGACATGCACCGAGCAGGCTCTCTCTCCCTCTGTCAGCCATGGAGACTCCAGGCCGTGAGATGCAGGGAGTCCAGGTCCGGGTGCAACAGGCGACCGTGGTCCTGGGAGAGAAGGTCGTGCCACCTCGGGAGCTCCATGGGCGGGGTGATCGAAAGGTCCAGCAGCATGCTGAACCAGTGCTGTCTCGGCCAGGCCGGAGTGATGAGTATGATGTCTGCCATGTCCCTCTTTATTTTCAGCAGGACCTTGGGCAGGAGCAGAATGGGCGGGAACGCATACATGAGGGTCCCCGTCCAGTCAATGAGGAATGCATCAGAAATAGACCCGGTCTCGCGACCCTGGAGCGAGCAGAACCTTGGGCACTTTGCTTTCCAGGCCAACGCGAATAGGTCCAGTTGGGGAACACCCCACTTTTGGAAGATTGTAGTTACTACCTTCGGGTGCAGCAACCAGTTGTGGCAGGGTAGAAATGACCTGCTGAGGTGATCTACCTCATCGTTCCTTACTCCTGGGAGGTGAGAGGCAGTCAAGTGGAAGTCGTGCCTCACGGCAAAGTCCCACAGATGGGTAGCTTCCTCGCAGAGAGCTGCCTCTTTATATAAAACATAGCTGCAGTGTTGTCGACCAGCACCTGCACCACTCTGCCTGTCAGGAATCGGAGGAACACCCTGCACACTGATGTGCAGGAGCCCCTGAGTGCTCAGGTTGGCGCTGATGTGGGCTCCCCTTCCCACATTGGAGGCGTTGGAGATTAGGGTGACCAATGGGACCAGTTCCCTGAATGGGACACCCTTCAACACCGTCCTGGGAGACCTCCACCAGTCTAGGGAGGCTAGGACGGATGGGGGAACTGTGAGCACCCGATTTAGTGGGTGTCTGCTCAGAATATATATCGAGGCCAACCACGGCTCAAGCAGCCTGAGCCTCAGGCGAGCTAGTCTCACTATGTACATGCAGGCTGCCATGTGGCCTAACAGCTGTAGGCAGTGCCTGGCTGTTGTCATGGGGCATCGGTGCATCTGGGAGATGATAGAGACCATCGCCTCGAAACGTGGCTGAGGCAGGAAGGCTCTGGCCTGGGAAGCGTCCAGGGTGTCCCCAATGAATTCTATGCATTGCACTGGGGTTAGTGTGGACTTCTGTTCGTTTATGAGCAGTCCCAGCCTGCTGCACGTGGAGCAAGTGAGGTTCACGCTCTCCTGCGCTTGGAACCTGGACCTGCCCCTGATCAGCCAATTGTCCAGATAAGGGAAGATTTGCACACCCTTTCGCCTCAGGTGGGCCGCCACTACCGCCATGCATTTGGTGAACAGTCTTGGAGCTGAAGATAGGCCAAAGGGCAAGGCTGTAAATTGGTAGTGAGAGCCAGCCATCGTGAAGCGGAGGAAGCGCCTGTGGCTGGGGAGGATGGACACTTGAAAGTATGCATCTTGAGGTCGAGGGTGGCATACCAATCTCCTGGATCCAGGGAAGGGATTATGGAGGCTAGGGAAATCATGCAAAACCTGAGTCGTTTGACATATTTGTTTAGACGACGTAGGTCTAAAATGGGTCTCAGACCCCCCTTCGCCTTGGGGATGAGGAAGTACCTCGAATAGAACCTCTTCCCCCTTCTGCCTTGAAGAACCATAACCACCGCTCCTATGTTGAGGAGGGTTTCCACCTCCTGCAAGAGGAGTTGCTTGTGAGAGCGGTCCCTGAAGAGGGACAGAGGAGGGGGTTGTTGTGGGGGGTAGAGGTAAACTATATGGTGTAGCCCCCAGAGACTATCCCGAGTACCCAACGGTCCGATGTAATCTTTGCCCATTCAGGATAGAAGGGCCTTAACCTGTTCAGGAAGGGGCAGGGCGGATACAGGGGAGCAGTAAGGGCGCCACCCTCGGGCTCACCATCAAAACTGCCTCCTATGACTGCCCAACCCCCTGGTGGGTCCCTGCTGGGGGGCTGAGGATGAGCTGTGGGGCTGATTCCATCTTCTAAACCCCTATTTCTGTCCCTATTTCTGTAGGGTTTAAAGGCCCTAGGCGGAGGCCTTGGTTGCTGCTGCACCTGGGGCCGTGATTGCCGCCTGGGGCATGTACAGGCCCAGAGAGCGAAGCGTGGCCCTGGAGTCCTTCAGATCATGACATATTTGTTTAGACGACGCAGGTCTAAAATGGGTCTCAGACCCCCCTTCGCCTTTGGGATAAGGAAGTACCTTGAATAGAACCTCTTCCCCCTTCTGCCTTGAAGAACCATAACCACTGCTCCTATGTTGAGGAGGGTGTCCACCTCCTGCAAGAGGAGTCGCTTGTGAGAGGGGTCCCTGAAGAGGGACGGAGGAGGGATCTGATCAGAGAAGAGGGCCAACCCATCGAAGGGGAGGTCTTGGATTGATTGCTGCACCTCCTGGGACAGGCCTGAGGATTGCAGTCATGAGCACCTCCTCATGGAAATGGAGGAGGCTATGGCCCTATCCGCCGAGTCAGCAGCGTCACTGGTTGTTTGGAGCGCTGCCCTAGCCACCGTGATTCCTTCATCCAGGATAGTGGTGAAGTCTGCGGCCTGGTCCTGGGGCAGGGCCTCAGCAAACCTCCTGAGGGAGTCCCACAAATTAAAATTATATCTCCCCAGGAGGGCCTGATGGTTGGCAATCCTGAACTGAAGGGCTGCCGTGGAATACATTTTTCTCCCAAACAAATCTAACTTTTTGTTGTTTTTGTTCTTAGAAGTAGAACCAGGCTGATCTTGCCTGTTCCACTGGTTGGCTGCGTCTACCACCAGGGTTCCCAGGGCTGGGTGAGTGAACAAATACTCGAACCCTTCGGCCGGGACATCATACTTCTTCTCAACCACCTTTGATGTAGGGGCAACCAAGGAAGCGGTTTGCCACAGGGCCTTAACAATTTTGAGGACTCTATCGTGGACTGGTAGGGCCACCCTCACTGGGGCAGCCACCGCCAGCACACTGAAGAGGGTATCATCGGTCTCCTCTAACTCCTTTGCCTCCAGCCCCAAGTTAGTGGCCACCCTCTTGAGCAGCTCCTGGTGCGCCCTGAAATCCTCCAGTGGCGCCATGTGGTCCCGGGAGACTACCTCGTCCGGGGAGGAGGAAGAGGACTGCCAAGGCGCGTCCTGTGGGTGCTCCCCCACCTGCCGAAGGGATGCACCCATAGAGGGTCCCTCCATGGGGCCCACACCTTGTCCGAGAAGCTGTGTCTATGGTCTTCTCCTGTGCTGGGGGCATGGATTGCACCCCCGCTGACAGGGTGAATGGAGGCCCCGGTCACATCTGGATGCCCTATGGGGCCCAATCAGGCCATTGTTGCGGTCGCTGTCCCTGGGGCCAAACCGGGGCTGACTGCGCCACCTGCTGTGATGCCTTGTGGGGGCATTGGCTGTCGCGACGACTGTCCCCCCTGTGGGACCACGAGCCACTAAACCGGCGATGCCATGGCCGTCCTCGGTCCCAGGTGCCATGCCAGGGACTGTCCTCTCAACAACTGCGACGTGGAGGACGACGAGGACCACCTCTGTCGCCGCAAACGGTGGCGTGGATGGAGGCGCGCTCCGAAGAGCTCTCGGTACCAGAGTGCCGTCTAGGTACCGAGGACTTGTGGTGCCACTTGCCCCTTGGTGATTGAGACCACCGCTGCTCCGAACTCTGAGGTGCCAATCCTGACTCCGGCAACTGGGTTCCATGTCAGGGACCCAGCAATGCGGGGTCTTCGTGTGGTGACCGGGTTCTGCACCGCCTTGGTGCGGGTGAACTCCTCGGTGCTGGGGATGCCGAGCAGGAGCTGTCTGAGCGCTGCCTGGTGGAACTCGACCAGTGCCACCTCGTGTCCTGTGCTGCCTCTGGTGCTGGGGACTGATGTCGGCGCCGAGAGGGAGATTCCGCATCCCGAGTCGAAGCAGGCCGGCTCAATGACGCCGACCTGGAGCAACTGCTGGGGGAGCATCCTCACTCTACCCCCCGGTGGCCATCTGGCGAGAGATCTTTCTCCCCATACTGGGGATCTCCACCGCCCTTCAGTGGAACCCAACACAGGCTTTCCCCAGGACACCGGCCCCTTCTCCCTCGGCGGAGGGAGGGGTGGAGGTGGCGTAGGCAAGGCCAACAAGGCTCTTGCTGCCTGAAAAGCCTCCGGTGTCGACGGCATCGGCAGGGGCGCTCTCCCACTTCCAGGAATCGGGGGAGGCTCCCTGTTTGGAGATTCAGGCACCAGAGAAGACTCAATGGGGTGTGGTCGGTGCATCTCCGCACTCGACCCTGCCTGTATCGGCGGCGCAGGGGAGTGTCCACGCTCCGGGCACTGTCTCTTCTTCGGCATCGGAGATGTTGCTCGGTGCCAAGTCGAGCCCGGTGCCAGGGGTGCACTCTGCACTGAGGTGACACGCGGATGCCGAGCGGAGTGGGATGGCTTGGACGCCAGGCGGAGCACTACCTCCATGAGCAGGGCTTTAACTGGATCTCTTGGTCCTTCTGAGCCTGTGATTAAAAGCCCTGCAGATCTTACATTTCTCTTTCCTGTGCTCTTCCTCCGGGCACTTAAGGCACCGATCGTGGGGGTCGCTGAGCAGGAAAGCCTTCCCGCAGGAAGCACACGGCTTAAATCTAGGTGACCGGGGCATGGCCCGGCTGCTCTAAGTCCCTCAGGACTTCTTATCTAACTACACTTAACACTACTTAACAACTACTTAAAACTAACTAAAGTACTTCAAATAACAAAGAGTTCAAACAAGGGGAATAGTACTTGCAGAGAGCAAGGCTAGTTCCAGCAACCATCATGGGCAGAAAGAAGGAACTGAGAGGGCGTAGGGCCGGCAGTGGCTCATATACCGCAGCAGGCGCGCAGGACTGTAGGGGGCACCAGCGCCAGCCCTACAGGGTCTTCTAAAGGGAAAAAAGTTCCAGGAACCGTACACAGTGGCATGCACTCACCTATAGTGGAATGGACATGAGCAATCACTTGAAGAAGAACACACCTGTTTGTCATGATTTGTTCTTGACAAATCCATGTTGGTTGTTACTTATTATCCTCTGGGTTTTAATAAATTGGTAGTTTAATAATTTGTTCCAGTATCTTTCTGGGTATTGAAGGTAGGCTGACTAGTCTATCATTCCCCAAGACCTCCTTTTGACCTTTTTGTGAAGATAGGAACTATGTTTGTCCTTGTTAGGCACTTCACGCATGAGTTCTGGGAGATAATTGCTAATGGTGCAGAGATTGCTTCAGCTAATTTCTAAAGTACTCTAGAGTGAATTTTTTCAGGCACTGATGACTTGCATATATCTAACTTACCTAAATATTCTTTAGCTACTAACTGATCTGTTATTTCCCTATTCTGGCTAGTGTTCCTTCCACTTCATTAGTATTGACTGGTGTTAAGTATCTGGTCACAATTAACCTTTTTAATCCTGTATTCAGTAAAACGTAAGACGTGCCCATACTGAGTAGTTGGTTGCTCATATAATGGCCAGAGATTTCTGTGTCCTGGTGTTCTTAATGAATCTTGCTATAAAGTAGTCAACTAAGGTAGTGCTGCTATAATGCCCAAGTAATTTTCTGAGAAGTAACTCTTCTTAACAAAAAACCAAAGAAAACCAGATCTTTATCCAGATAACAGTTTGGCTACTTACCAGTGAGATGATGTTGTCCAAGTCTCCGCTGTGATTATAGCTCGTGTCTGCAGCTATCATCTCTGAGATGCGGTCGGAACATGAGTCCTCTTCCAGGTGGTGCCATAGTAATAGGGTTAACACAGCGGATGCCTCCTACAAAGAAGATGAAAGAGGTGGCTAATGACTATCCAGGTGTGACAGTGTCGGAAAGCGGGACGTGGGCAGTCATGTCTAGTGGTCAGAGCGGGAGCCAAGAACTGGAACAGAAGGCCAGAGGCAGGAGCTAGGAGTCGGAGCCCAGGGTCATAATCAGGGTCGGAGCCAGATGCAGAGCCAAGGGTCAGAGCTGAAGTCAGAGATTAGGAATCGGATTATCTGGAATGAGGCAAGAAAGTGGAAAGCCTGGGTCCAAAGCAGGAGCAGGCCGGACCAAGGCCAGAGTTATCAGAGCTGTGGGTAAAAGCTTTGAGCTTTTTTCACAAGCCGTCTGCTGACCCTTCCCACCAGTCAGGTAGCTTTGTACAGGCCAGCTCCACTCATTAGGTTGCCTGGAGACTGACTATGCTGCAGGCCGGGATTCCTGGCAGATGGTCCTATAGGGCAGGGTCTTCAACAGGGTGACTCTTCTGGACTCGGGCTCTCCCGTCCTCCCATCCAGGTGCTGTAAGCTTAGGTGAAGAAACGCAGAGAAATACACTCAAGCTCCTTCTTCTGTGATCTCTCTCGTGTTGGTCTGACCAGGTTGTCTTTTCTTGGGTTCCCCCAACATAGGAACAGCTCTGGTCCAAAAAATGTAACAAACATGCTTCTTCCATTATAGATGAATCTTCCATTGACAAAAAACACTGCACATGCTTGTGGGTTTTGCCCATATAAAGTCAATTTCTGCTCAGTGAATTCCCCTTTCTCAAGTATTTGCCGGTGGCTGGCTCTGACTAGTCTGGATTGAGGTGAGCAGAGGGCTGTTGTTCACCTGCCTTATTTCTTCCTCTGTCTGCTTTTGAACAACACAATGCCAGTGGCTAAACAAATTTATTTGCTCTTCTGTTTGCCGTTGCTGGAACAGCCAGTGAAAGTGACTGGGCAATAGCAACAGGGATATTTGCAACATGCCCTGTAGGTCTGAGCCTCTGATCCACTCAGCTCCATTTGTACGGACATCAACTCCATGTCCCCGAGGGAGGGAAGGCCCCAGTATCCAGCTTTCCCTCCAGCTCCAGCATAGGAGGCAGGGCAGTGACAGACTATAGGGACCATTAACGCTGGCTGAGGTTTAAATCAGCTCCCAGGCTGCTCCAGTCCCCAACAAGGCTGGTTCAGTACCCACCAGTGAGCTTCTTCCTACAGGCATTTTCTCTCCAACACTGTCTCAGGGCCAGCAACCTCAGCTTCTCCTCTCTCTTCAACCCCTGCTATGTACCGTCAGCCAGCCATAAGCTGTCTGATTGTCAGGCTCCTTTAGGCAGAGAGGAGTCCCCTTCTGCACTCCTCTGCTCCCAGCCTGGAATTGAACCGCTGACACTGAGGCCAGGCAACTCCTTTTATCTGAGCCAGCAAGTCCCTGACTGTCTGTTGCTCACCCCTCTTGCCCTTGGAGCACCAGATCTCTGTGGTTTCCAAAATGGCTGGTCCAAAGACTCCTCTCTAGGCAAGTTTAGAGGACTCACTTTTGCAGCTCCTTTCCTCTCAGCCCGCTGCTTCTCGGGGTTAGGGTGCAGTCAGACCACGAGATCCTCAGCAGGGAGCCACAAAGGCCAAATACATCCTGTCACAAACCACCTCCTGACTACTCTAGCCAGTCTCTCCCCGAAGAGCCTGGTCCCCCTTCTATTATACAGCCCCCTCTCCCCACAGAAGGTGGACCAATGTTCCACAAAACTGAAACCCTCCTCCTTCCATCACTTACCCAGCCAGTGGCTCACTTCCATAATCTTCTGCATTCTGTCTTCCTTTGCTTGTAACACATAGCAGATGGCTTGGACATTCTTCTTCAGCACACTTCCAAGTGCCCAGAAGTCATCTACTATCTGTGAGACGTCCCGCGATGCAGTGTCATCAATGCCGATATGAACCATTAGCAATGGATCATTGCCCATCAACTTCTGAAGCCTGTCTAATCTTAGAGTGACATCCTGTGTCTTGGCTCTGGGAAGGCAGTGCCCTGTCCTGTTGTCCTTCTATCCCTTGCAGAATGTTACTTCGACTCTTCCGAGTATTGAATCTCCAGCAGGGATCGTCTGTCTTCCTTGGATAGTTGGAGAACTCCTTGCAAGCAAGATTGATTTACTTTCAATTTGGGTCAAGCTACGGTGGCCACTCAGACGTTTCTGGAATTCCAGACATCCCGGCACACCTGGGAATGGCAAACACCTGCCTCCTGCCTGCATGACCTCATCCGTGGGGTGTGTGCGAGGTCACGCTGCACGGGGAACATCATTTTAGGGTCCACAGTCCCGCCCTTGGCCAGCATGACCTCATATGCACAGTGCGTGTGAGGTCATGCCGCATGGGGGATGCCATTTCCAAGAGCATGCTGCCCTGCTCCCACAGGCCTGACTTGGATGTAGCACATGAACGTTGTGGGACAGAGCAGCGTGCTGTTCAAAATGGTGTCCCTTATCTGATCCTGGACAAAACCACCTCCAGTTTTTTCCCAGAACCGGATGGGAGACAAACCAGCCCAAAAGAGGACTGTCTGGTATGAAACCAGACAAGTGCCCTCCCTAGGACAAGCTGCCATCCACACATGTCTTGTACACCTCCCCATTTCCTTTAATCCGCTGGGTCTCGAAAAGTCTCTTCCAAAGTTTCCATACTCAGGACCTGGTGCATCATGCGTCCATCTTCTATTCAGACAACACTGCATACTCTTTGGCCACATAGAGTTAATTTCTGCTCAGTGAATTCCCCTTTCTCAGGTGTTTCCTGGTGGCTGTTCTGTCTGCATTGCGGTGAGCAGTAGGGTGCTGTTCAAGAGGTGCCAGAGGAGGAAATAAAGCAAATTAACAACACGTTCCCAGTGGCTACATATATTTCCTGGACTTTCAGTTTGCCAGTAGCCAGTGGAGTGCTGATGGCATTGTATGCAGGCTGAGCATTAATCTGGGGGCCATTAGATTGTCCTGCCAACAAAGGCTTTGTTCTCTTAACATTACATTGGATCCAGAACTTCCTAATTTGAGCGGCTGCTTGGAGACAAGTGTAAACTCCCCAGTCCCTGCCTGAGTGGGAGCTAGCACAGCTGTGCCGAGCAGATGTCATGAAGGTGCAACTTATGAATGTAGAAATACAATTATTCCCTACCTCTTATGTTCTGATCGCCAGTAACAATCACAGGCTTGGGCCTCAGCTGCTCTACATTTGTGGAGCTCCATGGAAGTATACGGAGTTATACTAATTTATACCAAGTTTCTGGCCCTTTATCCTCAAGATATATAGCTGTGTATGTATCCCTCCCCTGCCCCTGGCCCAGCCAGTTTCCTCCCCACCCCTAGCATTGACCTCAGATATGCTGAGCACCCCCTGCAGGCCACAGTGGAGCATTCCACTGCAGCAAAGACATCTGTGGGGAGCATGATCCCCGCTGGGAGTTGGTTGAAGAAGCAACTGTAGATGAGCCATTGACTAAGGGCTTGTCTATATGGAAAAGTGTTACCAGCTACGCCTATACAGGTCTCATTATCCCCGTCTGACCCAGAATGTGGACAAGCTTATTCCATTTAGCCCAAACGCCTTCCCAAGTGACAGAAGCTAAACTGAATAAATGTGACACTTATACCACACGAGGGGTTAAACTAGGGTAACAAGTTCGATTTAAATTCACAGCTTAGTTCATACCAGTATAACACTGCCATGTAGAAAAGGCCTAATGGTGACCACAAGGGGGCCAGATCTCCAACTGGTGTAAAACAGCATCGTTCCATTGGAGTCAATGGGATCAGATTCCCCAGCTGGTGAAAATCAGCACCACTCCATTGGGGTCAACGCACCCATTTACACCAGCTAAGGATCTGGCCCTATGCAATAAGCTTCCCCACGCTCAGGAATGGAATGTGCCCAGAATGATTTCCTAGGACTAGAAAGAGGAAAATTCACTAGAATGAGGAAGCGCATCAGAAATGACCTTAGTGGCTAAACTGAAGAAACTCAACTGACTCTGTGCAGAGGCTGCTGGAACCAAACCACGGAGCTCTGCCAGGAAGCAAAGCCCAGACACCCAGGCACCGTGAGGCTCCATGCTCATCCCTGCCTGATGTTCACATCTTATATACAGAGTGACCTGGACAAATTGGAGGATTGGGCCAAAAGAAATCTGATGAGGTTCAACAAGGACAAGTGCAGAGTCCTGCACTTAGGACAGAAGAATCCCACGCAATGCTACAGACTGGGGACCGACTGGCTAAGCAGCAGTTCTGCAGAAAAGGACCTGGGGGGTTACAGTGGACGAGAAGCTGGATATGAGTCAAAGCTAACGGCACATTGGGCTGCATTAGTAGGAGCATTGCCAGCAGATCGAGGGAAGTGATTATTCCCCTCTATTCAGCATTGGTGAGGCCTCATATGGAGTACTGTGTCCAGTTTTGGGCCTCCCACTGCAGGAAGGATGTAGACAAATTGAAGAGAGTCCAGTGGAGGGCAACAAAAATGATTAGAGGGCTGGAGAACATGATTTATGAGGAGAGACTAAGGGAACTGGGCTTGTTTAGTCTGCAGAAGAGAAGAGTGAGGGAGGATTTGATAGCAGCCTTCAACTACCTGAAGGGAGGGTCCATAGAGAATGGAGTTAGGCTGTTCTCAGTGGTGGCAGATGACAGAACTAGGAGCAATGGTCTCAAGTTGCAGTGGGAGAGGTCTAGATATTAGGAAAAACTTTTTCTCTAGGAGGGTGGTGAAGCACTGGAATGGGTTACCTAGCGATGTAGTGGAATCTCCATCCTTAGAGATTTTTAAGGTGTGGCTTGACAGCCCTGGCTGGGATCATTTAGTTGGGGTTGGTCCTGCTTTGAGAAGGGGGTTGGACTAGATGATCTCCTGAGGTCCCTTCCAACCCTAATATTCTATGATATCCCCTCGTCACCACATCCTCTGTGATGTTCATGTTCCTGGTTTTGTTTGCCATTGTACAATCCCCTGTGCTCCACACCTCACCCACCTCCCTGGCCTTGTCCAATAACCCCACCCCTGTTTTATGTCCTAGCCTAATTGTACCCTTGTACAATCATCCACAGCCCCCACCCCACCAAGGTTCTGGGTCTTATCTGCCCCATCCCTCCTGCTCTGCCCACATCCCAGTTTTGTCTGCAGCTGGTACAGCCACCTCTGTGCCCCTCTCCAGGCAGGCACCTATGCATGGTACGACCTCCCACAGTCCATCCCACAGGCTCCAGCTCTGTGTACACTTCAGTCCTTCTCTGCTTTGCTCTCCCGAGTGAATCTTGCTGATTGGCACTGAAAAAACCCTCTTTTGGCTGTTCCCCTTCTCTGGCCCCTGCCTGTCTGTCTCTCCATCCTTAGCCTGCAAGTTCCTCAGGGCAAAGACTGTCCCTTCTTGCCTCTCTGGAAAGCACCCAGAACATTGCAGGTCACAACAAACAATTCGCCACAATGTACACAGCACAGAATTAGCCAGTGGAACTCACTGCCACTAGATGTCAGTGAGGCTGAATTGAGCACATGGGTGCAGGAGGGGGGGTGCAGGGGTTCGGGGTAAAGAGGGCACAGTACACGGATTAGGGGCAAAAAGGGGGTGAGGAGCCTGCAGGGGCCAGGGCAATGAGGGCACGCCATGCCCACAGGGGCCAGGGCACCAAAATACAAGTTCACCCAGGACACCATTTTCCTAAGACTGGCCCTACAAAGGATGGAGGGCTTGATTCCAAACAGGCCCCTTTACCCTGATATAAAGGCCTTCCTGTAACTAAGAATCAGGCCCTATGTATTTTTATGCATTATAAGAGCCAGTGACATGAGATAGGATAAAAAAAAACCTTAAGGGCTCCACCCACTTCTGCTTCTGGGCAGAAAACAATCACTAATTGCCAAGAGTTAGAAACGTCCCCAAGTTCCAGAATTGTCCACCTCAATTCAATTTGATTTCAATTCAGGGCAAATCCCAAAGGGACCTGGCCTCTTGCAGACTGAGCCCTAACCAATCAATCTCTGGCAAGATGCTTCAAGCGGTCTGACTGAATACTTATTTTATGTCCAACACTGACAATCTTAAGAACATAAGAATGGCCAGACTGGGTCACACCATTGGTCCAGCTAGCCCAGTGTCCTGTCTTCTGACACTGACCAATGCCAGGTGCTTCAGAGGGAATGAACAGAACAGGTAAAAAATCTTACGTTTTTGACACCTACATGACTGCTGACTGTTTAGCAGCATTCCTTGGTACACAGGCTTTGGGATCCGCTGCTCTTCTGATCTTATAATATGTCCATGCCAAGAAAGCTACTGAAACCAAACCTGTGCTGATGGAGGTGATTGCTGAGTGTGACTTCGTGTGCTGAGTGTGACAGAATATCCTCATTTCTGATCTTGTCCTGCTGCCTGATGTGAAACAGCTGGTGGAGACAATAAGCAGTGACAACATTGGTCTGGTGCCTTTCAGCCTTCCTCACCCCCCATGTTTCACTTCCATATCAGAGATTTGGTATAACTGTGCTCCTACGGGCCCAGAGCTTCGAAGCAAGCCTAATGTCAAGATGGCCCCACAGAGTCTCCTGAAGGACTTGAAACACAGCAGCAGCAGCTGCTATACGAGCTACAGGCATCCACATCTTTTGAGCAGCTTCCAGGACTGTCTCTGATGCTGCCTGAAGATATACCAGCTGCCACCAATGCATGTGGCTTCTTGCCTGAGCAGCTCAGCTATCAGCTGCAGCGATTCACCAACCTGTGCCAACAGGACAATGTCCTTGGTGTATTCAAGATCTCAGAGCAGAGGGGTGTTCAGCTCCACGCCACAAACAGCTGCCTCCTCACACGTATCCAGCAACCAATCAGTGCCGATATAGAATTGTCCACCAAGGGGCAACTTACACCTTCCTCTGACGCGGTGGTGGTGGCCACTGGCCGAGCTGGAATGCCAGGCGAGATGGGCTCCCTGCTCTGATCCAGTCTGGTGATTCCTATGTGCTGACTGATCAAACCAACACCGTGAATTGTGCTGGGCGTACAGAAGAAAGATCGCTCTGGTGGTTAGAGCCCAAGCCTGAGCTGTGGGAAAAATGTTCAACTCCCTGTTCTACCAGGGAATCACTGTGTGACCCAGCCTTCTGAGTCTGTTTCCCACCTGTAAAATGGAGCTGAAAGCTCTTCCTTAGTGCACACAGGGGTTGTAAATAGGGCCGGATTAACTCTCCTGTGGGCTCGGGGCTATTAGATTTTGTGGGGCCCTGTATACATGTCTTTTTCCTAATTTAAAACAAAATGATCAGTGTGATGGCATCGAGGCTATTAATGTTATACTAAACTTGCCTTTTAATTAACATAAAGCCATTCTGTGGTTCCATTTCAGTTTTAAAACATGTAGAATGAGTTGGCAACCTATGGCACGTGTGCCAAACATGGCCCGTGAGATGATTTTGAGTGGCACTCACACTCATGCTGGGCCAATGTCATGTGGGAGAGGGATGGGGGGGAGAAGGAGCGGGCATTTATTTTTGTGGGGACCCCCTTAGCCCGAGGTCCTAGGATGCAGCCCCTAAAGCCCCTGCATTAATTCAGTCCTGGTCGCAAGCCTGAATAGGGTCAAGTTAGTGAGGTCTAATATATGATCTCCTGAGCTCCCCGTCCAAGCCCGCTGCCACCTGACCCCGCTGTCTTGCCTCCAATATAACCTTCAGGGTGATTTTTTTTTTTTTTGTAAATTCAGTTGGCCTCAATTGTCACTCTCCAAAAAATTGCTGGCCTGGTGGATTTAGTGCCGGCGTGAGAGCATATGGGGTTATGAGCGAAGTGCTGTCACTGCAAGGCAACGGCTGCTTTTGGACTCGGCTGCTCTTGCACATTTTTTCTCCCAAGAGCTCCATCTCACAGAATTACAAGTGGCAGGGATGGATTCTGGCTATTCCCTCTCGTCCCCGTCTCCCCCCCCCCCATGGCTAGCCTGCCTACCTACACACTCAAAGTGCCCAGCACCAGAGAACCTTGGCATTGATTCCATCAATGGGACAGTCTCTGGCTCCTTTGAGCTGGACAAGCAGTACATAGTTAAGCTTCTAACCAGCTGGTGTGGGGGAGCCCTGGCAGGGTTTAGCTGGTTCCGATGCCCTGCAGTCTCTGGCACATGTTCCCACAAGCTCTGAGAAGTCCACAGGAGATATCTCATCCAGCAGACACTGGGGTGTCCAAGCTGGTGTAGAATGTCCCCTTAGTTCTTCAAATCTTATTTCCGTGTATAGGATCAAGATGCTTCTGCCACAAGCTTCCAGTTAGAAGAGTGTGTGTGACAGGGCAGGGCTCATTTTGGAGAACTCCACTTACTGGAGAGAAACCTACATTTTTCTGGCCATGAAACTTTCTGGTAACCCCATCTGCCACCCTGGCTAGTTTGTCAGGAATAGTACAAGACCCCATCTGGTGAGGTGCTGGCGGAGGCTGCTTTAGGTACAGGCAATGTAGGCAGCTGTCTATGGTGGCAGACTGAAATTTGGCACTGCTGCCCTTTCTGTCATGATGGAAGAGTGATTGGGCCAAAATTTGCCACCCTAGGCCTGTGGGGAAGGAGATAGCACACTGAAGTTTTGCCTAGGGTGGCAGATAATCTTGAGCAGTCTCTGGGAGATGAGTGCTGATTTCAACATGCTCTTATAAAAGTCAGTGGGAGTTGAGCCATCTCAGAGCCTGGAAGCCTAAGGACCAGAAACTGGAACCACAGAGAATCTATGATTCTGCACTGACCAGGCGAGGAAAGGGTTGGGCCACGGTCCCTGACCTGGCAATTGTGAGAATGGGAAGTGTAACTACAGGCGTTTGTTCCCCCGGCAAAGCATGACGACGGCTCCTATCAGTATAAACTGCATTGACGGCAGGGAGCAGAACAGAGACAGCCACAGCCATGCAGCCGGACAGCTCCTACCACAAATGGGACAACGCGGAGGAGGTGAAACTGACCATGCAGGGAGTGAGCAGCGCTCCTAGAAGAGGAGGTAAAGGTGAGCTGGCCCGAAGAAGGGTGGTCTAGTGGTTAGGGAGCTGCACTGGGGCTCAGGGAGTCTGTCCGATTCCT
>NW_027133502.1:0-8566 GCF_026122565.2 Emydura macquarii macquarii | reverse complement strand
GTGTGTAGCCCATAAATTGGTATATGTTAACTTGCCAAGCTGTTTGGGTGTTTTTGGTTTTGTTTTTAAACCTCAATTGCTGACTAAGGCATTCGGGAGCCCCTAATTAGATTGGGAGACGTAGCTGGTGAAAAGATCAGTAGTTAGATGGTGATTGATGTTGGCAATATAGCTAATCAAAACACTCCAGGTCTTAAATGCTGCTGACTTTTAAACAGTAGATATTGTCTCAGACTTGTTTGAGCTGCGGGCTTCACATTCTCTTAAATACTTTCAGCCCTCATCATAGTTTCTGATTGCCTCACGATCTTTAATGTACTTGTCTTCATAATGCCCCATAGTGGTGGTAGTATTCCCATTTCACATAGGGGAAAATGAGGCACAGAGATGGACTTGCCCGGGGTCATACAGGAAGTTGTTGGCAGAGGAGGGAATTGAACCTGGGTCTTAGTAGTCAGTCTAGCGTTAGACTATCTTTGCTCTCTTCCGCTCAGTTCAGTGACTAGTTGAATTTTACTGCTCTAGTCTGTACTACATTCAGTCTCGGCTGTGTAAAGTCCTAACAGATAAAGAGGAACTGATGACAGAAGTAAAAGTTAATGGTAGTTCAGATACAAGTGATCATGCCTTGATCACATTTATATTGTGCAAGCAGAATAAAATCCATCACAGTAATATATGCACTTGGTGCTATATGCACAAAAAGCCACAATCGAGGAAGGCTGTACTGGTAAAACCAACTGGTTTAGGTGGGAAATGAAGTCAACTATAAAAAAAAATATAACAAATGGAAGAAGAGGGGAAGCTGGTAGTAATTAATGTAAGTCACATAGTAGGAACTGTCCTTTTTCCACATATTAGTCTTCCACAAGGAGAAATCTATGGCCAATAGCGTGAAGGACAGCAAGGAGCTTTAAAAATCTATTGAGAACAAAAAGAATCCTGACAATGGTGTTGGTCCATTAATAAATGGAAATGGTAGACTTAATACTAATGCAGAAAAGCCAATGTTCAAGAAATAGAAATATTTCTTGTTCTGTATTTGGGGGGAAAAAATGATGTGGTCTCATCATATGGTGATAATATTCTTTCCTTCCACTAGTATAACTGGAGCATGTAGGAAGTCAAATCCTACTTAGGAAAATGGAAAGGAGCAAAATTCTGGCAAGTCAAGTGTAAGAGTATAATTAGATGGGCCAAAAAAGAATTTCTAAAGGAACTAGAAGAAATCACAAATGAACAGCCATTTTAAGTACATCAGAACCGGGAAGCCTCCCAAACAGACAGTGGGGTGCTGGTTGGTCAAGGTGGTAAAAGAGCACTCAAGGATGACAAAGTCATTGCAGAGAAGCTAAATTAATTCTTTATATTAGCCTTCACTGTAGAGGATGTGAGGGAGATTCCTACACCTGAGCCAGTCTTTTTAGGTGACACATCTGAGGAACCGTCCCAGATTGTGTCAATAGAAGAGGTTTTAGAACAAATTGATACCTGGGAATGGTGACATTGTTTGAAATGTATGTGGTATGTAAGCTATGGCTTAAATCAGCCAAGCCTCCAGAGGCGTGTCTATCAGCTGGTAACCCTAACTTCTGTCCCAGGCAAATTGGCTCAAACTAGAGTAAAGAATAGAATTATCAGACACCTAGAGGAATACGATATGGTGGGGAACAGTCAACACAACTTTTTGTAAAGAGAAATCACACCTCACCAATCTATTGGAATTCTGTGGAAGGTGTCAGTAAGCATGGGGAAAAGGGTGATCCAGTTCTCATAGTGTACTTGGACTTTCAGAAAGCCTTTGACAAGGTCCCACACCAAAAGCTCTCAAGCAAAGTAAGCAGTTATGGCATAAGAGGAAAGACCCTCTCATGGATCAGTAACTGGTTAAAAGATAGGGAAAAGAGGGTAGGAATAAATGGCCAATTTTCGGAGAAGAGCTTTGAGAATGATTAAAGTATTTTTTCTAATCCTTTGAAGTGATCAACACAAGGGGCTCAATCTATTTTAGTTCAACACAAAGGTCAAAGGATGACTTGATTATAGACTAGAAGTATCTGGGGTGGGGCGGGGAGCTATATTTAATAATGGGCTCTCCAATCTAGCATGGAAAGATCTAACATGAGCCAGTGGCTGGAAGTTGAAGCTAGACACATTCAGACTGAAAATAAGGTGTAAACTTTTATTGGTGAGCGTAATTAACCATCGGAACAATTTACCAAGGTAGTGGTGGATTTCTCCGTCATTAACTCTTTTTAAATCAAAACTGAATCTTTTTAGAAAAATCTGCTCTAGGAATTTGTTTTTGGGAAAATTCTCCGGCCTGTGTTAGACAAGAGATGGTCCCTTCTGCTCTTAGAATCTGGGGGTGGGGTGGAAGGGAAGTCCCACTGATCCAGAACTTGTAACTTTTGGCTGATGTCTGATGTTAAAGATGAGGTTGAAGATTAATCATCCACAGGTTTCTATTCCTCTGCAGTCTTCCTTCCCAGCGTACCCCATGTCGTTATCAAACCCGGAGTTCTCCAGTTCATGGAGTTAAATCTGCTGCAATCATTTTTTTACTGGGGCATTAAATAGAAATCTTTTTTTCTCTTGGATAATCTCTTTGATTGGTGAAAAATAACATTGCTAATCTTGACAGTGTTCCTACATGGGTCCAAATCTGATGTTTCACTTGCTGGTCATTGATCATAATACTTGCTTTTCCCCGGTCTCTAAATTCCTGTGTTTCACATATTGGCGTTGGGAGGTGATGGTAGCGGCTACAGCTGCTATGATGGGATCCTCTTTCTCTACTGACCTTACTCAACATTGCGTTGGCATAAGGAAACTGAACTAGCCTTTCCATTCAGACAACTTGTACGTGTAATGCTGGAAAAAGATAACTGCACTATAGCCATCCAATGCCAGTTGTGTGTCCAATTCCCTGTGTGGGGGGGTGAGGAGGGAGGGAGGGTGTGCACTATGACATCTACCATGGCAGTTTCAACTGCCATAAGAGGCTTTAAAGGAAATACCTAGATTTGGAAACTCCTGGCATGGAACTGAGAGAAGCAGGGTTACGGTGCTTCCAAGAGTTCCACCTTGGATCCTTTACACTGGGATAAATGGTTCCAATGATTACACGTGTCCCTTGCTCAGATTCTTCATGATTCTGGGAAAAGGAGCTGGTGGGTTGATTTAGTGAGCCCCTCCAGGTAGAGTGCAAGAGACAGGAGTGGAGAGGAACTTGTCGCTGCCCTAAATGCCAAAGGCATAATGGGGGACTGACTAACCAGGGAGATTACAGCTAGTGTAGTACTGAGTATTCAAGTCCCAGCCTCTGTCTAGAAGCAGCTCATAAAGCAAATGTTTAGCACTGAGGCCAGCTAACCTCCGAACAACTGGTTCAAGTCCCCAGTGGTAATGACAGGGCAGTTTGGTGACCTGTGAGAAGTTAGTCTCCATGTAAAGCTCAGCTGACAGTTTTCAGTG
The DNA here is from genome assembly GCF_026122565.2 of Emydura macquarii macquarii. NCBI lineage: Eukaryota > Metazoa > Chordata > Testudines > Chelidae > Emydura > Emydura macquarii. Next base: position 5,089 of record NW_027133502.1, on the reverse strand, counting down.
TTGCCAACCACCTTGGCTTGATTAGACAGAGGTCCTGGAAGTCAGATAGACCTGTGCTGATGGGGCACCTTGGGAGAAGCATTGCCCAATTTCTAATGTATTTAACTTCACAACACCCCTCTGAGCAGAACCCGTGTTGGCATAAGCAGACTAAGCAATTGCTTAGGGCCCCGAGCAGCTGATGAGGCCCCCGTTTGCTTTTTATTATGGGTTTGTGGAGCGGGCATGGATATTCCTGCTTAGGGCCCCCAATGGGTTAGCACCGCTTGAGGGTTGTTGCTACACGTGTGTCTGCTCTGGGGAGATGATAACCTTCAGGGCTGTCAACATGGCACAGTTCTTGGAACGGAATGGAGAAGCAGCAGTAGCTATTCAAAGTGACCTTTACCAAGCAACTGTTTGGGAGCAAAGCAGACTTTGGCATAACACCGTCTTCTTCCTGTCCAGAGTGAAAGAGCTGAGTCTTCACAACGGCGGGAATGGTGAAATGCAGAACTGTGTGGAAACAGAGAACGAGGAACTGGAGACCAGTGAAGGAGAGTCAAGTCTTCAACACGGTGTATGTTGATAAACTGTATAGCTAATGGCTTGCCCAGATTTTGGTTTGTTCTGAAATATACTGCAGAGACCGAATAACCTGTGTTAGTAGGACTTTGCTACGAAAAGCGAGTAATGCACATTTTAAAGTAAAAACTCATGTCTTGATGCAAAAAACTGCAAAAGTATCTAAACGGTTTATATTTGTGCTAGTGCTGAAAAATAAAAATAAACCATAGCTTGTATTATCAATGATTTGGTGGTCCCTATTACACTGTAAATAAAGTTCATCTATCTATAAATTTGCTTCTTATAAACAAAAGAAACGTAAAATAACTTTGGTTTTTATTATGGTAACCAGCTTAAAACTTGTAAGGCTGCATCCCACAAACAAAAACACCAAAAAATATCAGTGCAGTTTAAAAAAATAAATCCCTAGGCATGGAAATGAAAAAAGTGTTTATAAATTATGAACTGTTCCAACTTCATTTCAGCCTACCATATATAGAGAACTAACATGCGATTGACTGAAGGGGCACTCTAAAGACAGCTAGCCAAGCCAGGTCTAACAGTTATTAAACTGTACATTTAAGCAAAACCAGTTCATGCAATACCTCTGGCTTTAAATCTCCCAGTAAAGGATGGCTAAACTTGGTTTTTGTGTAAAAGCAAATCTCTCATTACTGTATACCTTGTTAATATAATAGCATCTTATCCGGAATGTGCACAAAACACAATGAATGGGCACAAAACTACATTGCAGTCTAGGATTTTCAAACTAAACTTCTTTCTTACATTTCAGAATTATTTAGGTCTGAAATATGTTTGAAATCGGTCATATAAAAAATAACCACAGTATTTTAAGCATCAGACAATGAACAACAGCCAACTAGCTGGGAGTAACCTGCTTTGGGAACAGAACTTGGAGGCTCAAAGAACAATTTCTCTCTACTCATCAAAGGTTTGTTTCTTCCCATAAACACTAGCTCTCCAAGGAGGAGGAAGAGGCGCTGTCTCCCCATACGTCCAGTTTCCGTGAAGCCATGACTCGGATTAGTGAGCTAAGGGGAAGGTGATAGAAGAACTTGGAGAAATGAGACCAATATATTGAAGATGCAAGCAAGCCCAAGTTGCCTTCTACAGGTTAATAGCAACTTGCCATGTTTGAGTAAACTACCTAGGATGTCCTAGGAACTGGGATTGTGATGCACATGGAGAATTAAATGTTAAACAATCTTCACCTTTTGCTCATTACTGACTTCTTCTAGCCGTTTCTTTCCCAGCATCTCCAGATAAACTGGCTTGTGGTAATGCCTAGTCCCCACAGGTTACAGCCTTCATATGGTTGCTGCTGGCATTGGCAACGCTGTCTTCAGAAGCTCAGATGTGCTTAACAGAAGTGTAGGATAAGCCTAAGGTGAAAAATTCCAAACTTGCAAAAAGCCAATTCCTAACCAATGTCCCTTTTCTAAATCTAGAAGATGACAGAACTCTTGGAAATGACAGAGCAGCCAGACTCTGATCTGGAGATATTTGTGAACAGAGCCAGATGCTTCATACGAGAAGCATCAAGAAATGCCATCAGTATGGGAGGTAAGTTGGGGCTTCTTCAGAGCGTTCTGTCAATGCATCCCTTCAAAGCACTGTTAGTGGAGTTCTTGTGCAGGCTGAGAAGGCCATTGCACCTTGCATCCTTCTGCATGCAACTCCTTCTCTTCCAACACTTCATGTGGTGAGGGCAGAGTTGAGATGATTGTCTAAGCAAATGACAGTGTCCTGTTGCCTACATTTTCCTAAGCCATATTCTGAGTGATTTCATCCACTCGCTAACCAGTAACTACACTGCACCCTTGGAAAGGATTTTTCTGTAACTCCGTGAGCTGCAGTACCCAGCAAAGCCTAGCCAAGAAGGCCGACAGTACGCTGGCTTGTCTGGTGCATGATCGCTACATTTTCCCATGTCCAAAGGGACCAGAGACTGTTTCAAGGTATGGGACTGGATGCCACACATCCCTGGAAAGCTTGGCGTCTCTGCCTTCCCTTCATGTACGCCATTTGTTTCTACTCCTGGGAGTTACTGAAATATCGGACTAAGACCCGGTCTAAACTAACTAACTTGTAAGAGTTGCTGACCTGTGGGTGCTGAACATGGCTTGTGGCCATCTACATAAGGCAGTACTCGTCACCATGGCAGCAAACGTGTCTTGCCCGCTTGAGGGCTGTCGTGCACACTTTTATGAATCCAGGCCACAACACTTGCTGTAGGGACTCAGTCCCCCTCCCCACTATGCCTGTACAAGGCAGCTTGCTGGCCCTTCTTCCCAGCTCTGCAGTAGGACATCAGAGTGCGTTTGCTTGTGTGTTCTGATCCTGTTCTGCACGTTTCCTGGGAACCATCTCAGGTACTTTGATTTTTCCTAGAATGCACTAGTAGACCGTGACACAGGCAGCACAGTGTGAATGTACACGCTTGGCTGACTGGCACATGGTGATGTTGAGAAACTATTTACGCTTCAGCCATGTTTGTACCCAGGTCAGAAGAGTGTCTCCTCTCCTGGAGGGGCTGGAAAGGTGTGGCATACTGGGGGCTGCTTTGTCAGGCAGAGGGAGAGGAAGTCGCAGCACAAGATAACGTAGCCTAATGTAGACTGCAGCTGGGAGATGAAGCTGCTGAGGGACTGGGAACAGGAGCAGAGGGAAGGAGTTTCTGGGGCCAGGCAGGGAGCCAGAGCAGAGTCTAACAGTTTCGGGTGCAATCCAGACCAGGGAGAGGCTGTGTCACTACCTGCTCTGCCTCTGTGCTTCGCTGTTGTAGCTTCCAGTCAGCATGCAGGTGACACCCTGTGTTTCTGTAAAGCCACAGTCCTGACCCAGCAGCTCTGACCCCAGCAGCCTGTCAGCAAACACCAACCACATTGGCTTCCAGCAGCCTTAATTGCTATTTGCGGGGTGACCCCAGCCCACTTGCAGTCCCAGATTGTCCCCAAAGCGTCTTGCACTGCACAGTGTAGATATGCTAGGTCTGTTGCCCCTCTAAGAGGATGAACACACAATAGCGGCGCCACTTTAAATGAGTTATCCGAACAATTGACAAAACCACATTAATTTTATTAAGGAACAAAAGCACTTTAAAGTCTCATTTTTACTTGTACTCACTTCAAAACTCTATGCAGTTAAATAAAGTCAGGAATGGTTACAAGACAAATAAACGTAAAACTCTTTCTAAACTTAACAAATTAAAGGTGGTTCACAGTGAAGTTCTTACCACATGTTGTCAGTATGTTGCTGACTAAACTCTGAGGCCAAAATCTGCTCCCAAAGTCCATAGGCTCTTCCTTTTGTTATGTAAGCCAGGTCTGAGTGACTCAGTGGCACTCTCCCTGCTCAGCAGCTGAAAAGGGGGCACTTTAGTTGTATGGGCTTTGTATGTGCATGAGTACAATTTAGCATAACTTACCTAGGTGCTGAGCATAATGGGAAACGGTTAGCAGGGCTGGTTTTGGGCTACAAACCACTTTTGTGTTAACTGCTGGGGTAATGAACTGTTGTCCTTCAATTGTATGAACAGATGTCAGCAAAACTGTGCTTAGTCTGTTATGATAAAATCTAAACTAAGCAGAGCTCCACAAGGGTGGCAGACAGATGTTTCAGCCTGGAAACAGGGGGAGGTGGAGCAGTCTCCTATTGGGATTGCACGGGCCCTGGCAAAGAGCTGCCCCTCAGGCATGGAGTGACTCTCTCTTCCCGTTGTTAAAAGGTAGAATTAATGACTCATCTTGGAGTCTTTTTTGTTTCCTGAAAGCAGGGACATTGCCTGTATGTCAGCAGAAGGTTTACCCATGAGCTGAAATCACTAAGAGCTGAACCAGTAGAGGATGTGGGAAACCTTGCCTGACAACTAAGAGAGCTGAGTGAGCACCAGGCAACTCTGGTGGGAGGCTGGCACAGTCGGTGCCAGCCTGGTGCGGTCGGCGGGGAGGCCGGCACAATCGGTGCCCGTGCTCAGGGATTCAGCCAGGCCTGAAGGCGGTAGGAGACAGCAGCAGAAGGGGCCTAGTCAAGCCTGTATCGGACAGGAGCGGCATAGGGGGTGGAGCCACACCCAAGAGGTGGGCATTGCAATTACCATGGTCAGTAGAGGGGGAAGAAGGAAGGGAGAGGCAAAGAACACGCCCCGTACTCTGGGATGGGTTTGGCTCATTGAGTTCATGAATTCTGTTTGCACTGTTTTCCCAAACCAGTGCTGTTACCTCTCTTGCTATTAAAAGGTTTCTTTCTACACTTCAGACTCTGTGCTTGCGAGAGGGGAAGTATTGCCCTTTGGGGGAGCCCAGGGGATAGTGTGTAATTTCCCAGGTGACTGGGTGGGGGCTCGAGCCAGTTTGGTGTGGTATCATTGACAGGGTCCCCTAGATATAGAACCCGGCCCTTGCTGCTGCCGACTCGGTCTGGCAGCAGCGTTACAGTTACATGAAGTGGGAAAAAAAAATAGATTCGTAGGGAGAGATCACTTGGTGTTTTTTGCCCCTTAGTTTTATAGTCGTCACCCTTT
>NW_027133501.1:0-8997 GCF_026122565.2 Emydura macquarii macquarii | reverse complement strand
TGCTCATTGCAAAGTTAACCTGGGCTGTTACCCAGGTTTTAGCCCTAATTCCCCTGCTGTCCACGGACAAAAGCCTTTGACCCAGGTTTGGAAGTGCTTTAAGATCTGGCTAGCTTATCTGACTAGGGTAGAGATTAGAACCCAGGTTCCACATTAACTCAGGATGGAACCAACCCACTTAGCATGTTGATGCAGGCTGGAATCCAGGATACTTGACTCAGTCCTCCATTGCTTTCCCACAGTTCCCTCAGGGTCATGTTTTCCTATCCTTCTGCCTATTCCCGTCTTCTACCCCAGAAGACACCTACCAGCTTAGGCACACCAGTTTTGTGTTTAAACCCCACATTCTATGCAGCTTGCTACATTTCAGAGAGCACTTGAATAGTGTCACTGTCTGGGAGCACCTCATGCCATGATCTGTTAGCTGGCCAGGGACTCACACCATAGAGCAGTGCAGTGCTAAGAACCATGGGATATGCCCCCAGAAGTCCTGGTGCCTAATCAAGGTTAGTGCAACACCAGTGTGGAAAAAAACTGCAGAGTTATGACTCGAGTGTAGCTTAGCAGTGTGGACATTCACGCCCAGGCTTGGCTAATCTGGGTTCCCAGACCTAGACATCCAGACCTGGCTTAACTCTGCAGTGATGTCATAGCCATAGTTTTAGGTACTGGGGGATGGTTTGGGGAAAGCAGGGGAGCTCATATAGCAGCTTTAGATTTCATTTGCATAAGCAGAAAGGAACCAGAATACCAGCACTGGGAAAGAATTTGAACTCTTCCTCAGTGCCGGCTGTTAGGATTCTGTAGCCCATTATCCACTCCTTACATCCCACAATCTGTTGTCCTCCCTTCAGCTCACCAGAACATTTCCTTGTGGAACCCAGGGTAACAGACAGAAGAGGGGCATATAGATAGGAATCCACATAGGGGCCTTTAGTGCTGATGGTCCCACAGACTCCTACTACAGGCCTTTGACTGATCTCTTCTGAATGAACAATCCCCTTCCAGACAGACACCCACGTCAGCGAGGCAATTGCTACAAACATGAAGGGAACAAGTGATCATGTCCTTCTCTTTTTGTTTCTGTCTCCTGCAGGTTGTGGGATTGTGGTCTCACAGCTGATTTTTGTGGGCATCTTGCCTCTGCTCTCAGAACTAGCCAATACCTGACAGAACTGGAACTGGGGTCTGATGAACTGCCAAATTCAGGACTCTCGCTGTTTGAAGTGCAGCAGCTGTGTGAGGGAATGAAGCTGCTGTGTGAGGGAATGAAACATCCCAACTGCAAACTTCAGAAACTAGTGTAAGTAACAGCTGGTTTCTTTTAGTCTGTGCCTGTTAACATTATATTACTATGATTTCAGCTCTTTCTACTAGAATCAGAGCACTACAATGAATGCATCAACAACCCTTAAAAAACACCTACTCTCTTCCCAAGCAATCAAAAAAGAAACCCACTGCTATGTAGATTTATCACCTTTTATGAGATAAGAAGTTGGGTCACACAGCCACTCTACATGCATCATAAATGCAGTGTATTTTACTGAAGACCATTCAGTTACTTTACTCACGAAGTGTGGACGAGAAGACAGTTATAGGAGACTTCCACAATTTGACTAGAATAACCCTTTGTCATTCAAATCCTTTCCCATCACTGTAATAAACTAATTCTTGGACAAACCAAACAACCTGACAAACAGAAAGAGGAAAAAAGGAAGAGGGAAAGGACAAAATGACAAAGAAATTCAGTAGAAACAGCCATTAGCTGGAGACTATTTATGGGAGCTGCCTTTTTCCTTCACTCCTCCTTTCCTCAGCCTGCCCATCTCTGTAGGCAGCAGCCCTCCCAGATATTGGCAGTACTGACAGGTCCAGTTAGCTCACCCTGGAACTTCAGCTCTAGCCAACCATTGACCAGTGTCAAATCTCCTGTTCCTGAGAAAGTTCAAAGAGAAGCTAGTGTAACCCTTCTGCCGGACCAAGTCGGCAACAGCAAGGGCCAGGTTCTATGTCTAGGGGTCCCAGTCAATGATACAACACCAGACTGGCTTGAGTCCCCACCCAGTCACCTGGGAAATCACACACTATCCCCTGGGCTCCCCAAAGGGCAATACTTCCCCTCTCGCAAGCTCAGAGTCTGAGTGTAGAAAGAAACCTTTTAATAGCAAAAAGAGAGGTAACAGCACTGGTTTGGGAAACAGTGCAAACAGCATTTATGAACTCAATGAACCAAACCCATCCCAGAGTACGGGGCATGTCCTTCGCTTCTCCCTTCCTTCTTTCCCCCTGTACTGACCGTCGTAGTTGCAATGTCCACCTTTTGGGTGTGGCTCCACATCCTATGCTGCTCCTGTCCGACACAGGCTTGATCAGGCCCCCTCTGCCGCTGTCTCCTACCACCTTCGGGCCTTGCTGAGTCCCCGACTGCTGGCACCGACCGTGCCTGGCTCCTGCCGACCGCTGGCTGGGCTGGCACCGACTGTGCCAGCCTCTCTGCCGACCACACCAGCACCGACTGTGCCGGTCTCTCTGCCGACCGCACCATGCTGGCACCAACTGTGCCAGCCTCTCTGCTGAGCTCACCGGCACCAACTGTGCCAGCCTCTCTGGTGCTCACTCAGCTCTGTTAGTTGTCAGGCAAGGTTTCCCAGATCCCCTACTGGTTCAGCTCTTAGTGATTTCAGCTCTTAGTGATTTCAGCTCATGGGTAAACCTTCTGCTGACAGACAGTCAATGTCCCTGCTCTCAAAAAACAAAAGACTCAAAGAGGAGTCATTAATTCTATCTTTTAACAATGGGAGGAGGAGAGGGTCACTCCATGCCTGAGGGCAGTCCTTTGCCAGGGCCAGTGCAATCCCAATAGGAGACTCCTCCACCTTTACAAGGCTGAAACATCTGTCCGGCACTCTTGTGGAACACTGTTTAGTTTAGGGTGCAGATTCTATCATAAAAGACTAAGTACAGTTTTGCTGACTTCTGTTCATACACTTGAAGGACAACATTTCATTACCCCAGCAGTTGACACAGGGATGGTGTTGGGCTACAAACCACTTTTGCTACCATTTCCCATTATGCTCAGCACTCAGGTAAGTTGTGCTAAATACTTACTTTTGCTCATGCAGATACAAAACCCAGGCAAATAAAGTACCTCCCATTCAGCTGCTGAGCAGGGAGAGTGCCACTCAAGACAGTCAGACCTGGCTTACATCAGCAAAAGGCCAACTACCTGCTCATCTGACTGAAGCCAGCATTCCAGACCCAGCACAATCTGGATTAAGGATAGGACAGGGAACTGACGCTGCTTTAGTGGCACTGATGGATGATCTGCTCCCGTCCCTGAATAGAGGACAGATATCCATTCTCATCCTCCTGGCCCTCTCTGCAGCATTCAACACTTTGTGTCCATGACATACGGCTGTATTGCCTGAGAGAAGTGGTAGGTGTCCAGGGCAACGCATCAAAATGTTTTGAGTCCTTCCTGGAGGGACACACTTGAAGAGTAGTGATGGAAACTTCACCTTCGCTTATGGAGTCCCACAAGGGTCAGTACTCTCTCCTGTCCTTTTCACCATCGGCATGCAGACACTAGGTGAACTGGTCAGAGGACATGGACTCAAATGTCGACAAAATGCAGATGACACCTTTCCTTCAAGACATGCAGCCACACCACTACCACCAACACGGCCCAATGCTTGGGTGAGATCAGCTCATGGATGAAGAACAGCTGTCTAAAGCTGAACCCAAACAAAACAGAGATGATGCTGGTGGGCAGAGGAAAGTATTTTGAGGTGTTTGCAGCCATGGTGCAATCTCCTTTGATTGAAGGTTCACATCCACCGCAGGTCAATTCAGCATGTAGTCTAGGACTGTTCTTGGATTCCTCACCGATGCTGAGCTCTCACGTGGCAACGGCCATGAGTAATGTTTTCAACCATCTCTAGATGGCTAGGAGACTCCATCCCATCCTGGTGGATGAGGACCTGGCCTCAGTTATTTATGCCTTTGTCACCTCTCGGCTGGACTACAGCAATGCAACATGCTTGGGCATGAAATCTTCAGCCTTTAGGAAACTCCAACTAGTGTAGAGTACTGCAGTGCATCTCCTCAGTAACACAGGCTACCGGGAGCACATCACACCTCTCCTCCTCTCTCTACACTGCTTCCTGTGGAATTTCAAATCAGGTTCAAGATCTTGGTCCGTATCTTCAAAGCACTTCATGACCTGGACGCAGGATACCTAAAAGATGGCCTGAAGTTCTGGGACAAAGACCATGGCTGAGAGCTTTTGTCCTCTGACACATTGGAACTCCCAGCAATAAGAGTAAAGCTTGCCTTTGTGGGAGGCAGAAACTTCTCTGGGAGCAGTCTGAGGCTGTGGAATGGACGCTCCCAGGAACTAAGGACCCTCACAAAGCTTCCACTCTAAGTGCAAGGTACAACTCTTTGATCTGCCTTCTCTAATGTAAACACATAGCAACAGGTATATTTATTTATTTAATAATAATAATAAACCCTACTAAAAGAAGCCACTCCACTGCACATGCTTCTCCCTCTGGGGAGAGGATGAGAGACCAAACAAGACATGACAGATGTTTATTCACATTGCTTACTGCACTCCAGGGAGGTGCTCAGATACTACAGTGATGAGCATGGCATATAAACCTATAGAGAATAGACTGGCTCTGCATGTCCACTTGGCTCTCCAGGAACAATACCAGAAAGCTATAAGTGATTGTAAAGCTCTTTAATTCTCTGGGTTTTTTATTATTTAAATTGTGCTGGACTGAAATGGCAGACACCTGGCTCAGTGTTTAAATCCACAGCTCCAAGAGAATGCTGTGAAGTCTCTGGGCTGCAGCCTGGCTTCTTTCTCACCAGAGACTGGGAAGGAAAAGAAACAAAGCGAGAGGAAGGAAGATGAGATATGGGTGTGTGTAAATGAAGTGAGTTCTGTGGCATTTTGCGCTAGTGATATGTTTCCAAGATATCCAATTCTTTCTCCCTGTGCTAGCTACCTCATCCATATTTGGTTTCTGTGAGACAGTAACAGGTTCCCTTAAGAGACTTATCAAGGGCAGCTTTTGCAATTAGTAATAATTAAAATTGTATTTGTGTAGATTAATAACAATTCAGAAGCAAGTTATTTCCCACAGCCTCTTCTCTGGGGCTTGCCATAAATGTAACATGGCTGCCACGTCCTTCCCCTTAGAACCACAGCGTCCCCCAAACTGGAGCTCTGGCTTCCACTCTTCCAGACAGGTGGGGAGGGAAGAATATTTTCAGGGTCCAGGACCAGCTGTAAAACTGAATAAGTGAGCAAATAAAATAAATATTAATGGGAAGAACTTGATCTCCTCAGCTGCTGTGAGGCATAGCTGCAGATCGGCTCAGCAGCACCGCCCTAGCCCTTCCAGGAATCTGTTATTGACAGCCTGCTGGGGAGGCAGAATAGGAAGCACATGGGGTAAGAACCTTGGTCCTAGTACAGAGAGACACAGTCCTGATGGTACCATGAAGATATTCTTCACATAATGACACTAATCAATGATCTGTGTTCAAAGCAGTGTTTTGGGTGGGATTTCAGGTCAGGAAAGAGCCTGTATTATTACATCCCCCACAATCATTCACCGTGTACAGGTGAAAAGCATTTCTTCCAAATGTGAGCAACAGAGGAGTGCAAATGACAAAGATCATGGGTCCTGGCAGAAACACAAAAAGGCTATTACGAAAGTCCAGCTAGGAAATCCCCAGAGCTAGAATTCATTAGACTAATTTAGATTCCTATTTGCATCTGCTCCCCAGTCGTGTGAATGAATCTGAGCTGGTTTTTAAAGCCAATTAGACAGAAGGTGGTATAAGGTCAAATAAGGGAGGGTTATTTAACTTGCATCTTCTTATGCCCACTTGTTAGTAGCTTTCCTTCCCCAACATCTCTGGTCTGGGCCTTCGGTTAAACCAGATTAGATTCAGCTCAACTCTTTTATGCTCAGTTGTCTGTATTGAACCACATTCAGAAGTGAATTGGAGGGAGGATGAGTTACATGTTGATAGTGTGAGTGAGAGTGTAAAGGGAGTCCCAGTCAGCTGGACAGACATGCTGAGGGCAATGGAGGAAGAGAGAAGTTACATCAGCCTGGACTCTTCCACTGTTATGCGGACCTATCTCTGAACAGTTGGTGCAATCAGGGTCTGTCACCAGCAGTAGAAGCAGAGTGAGGTTGATAGGCCCATATTTGAATAGAGCCTGGGACAAGTTTAATTGTCTGACGTGAAATGGAATCTGTTCTGGTAGAATTTGTAAAAGCTGTCTGTGCTTCTAGAGTAAGAGTCACTGGAGCCAACTCTGAACTTAAATCTAGCTGAATAAGCCCGTATTAGTCACTTAATTGAGGGCAAGGAAGCAACTGTCATGAGAGGATGAAAGGGGAGAATGTGCAATGACCAGCTATCTATTTTTCTAGAAACAATGGTTTCTCTTAAACATGGGCCTCATGTCCATTAACCAAGATGGACTGCTGGTACTGGTACTTCCATCCAGGCTAGGGGGCTGAACTGCTTCGGTCCCCATCTATCCCCTTCAGCCATCCAGTGAAATCTCCAAGCTCTGCCCATGAGTGTGTAAATGGATAGGACTCATCTGAGGGCTAGTTGATTTCTCCTTTTATTCCCCTCACCACAGCCTCTGCCTTATCTTCCCTCTTGGTGATGAGAAGATGCCACTCTCCATTACACGCCCTACAGAGAAGAGGAGTCACCTGACTCTGATCTTCTATATCCTGTGCAGTAACACAACACACACATCACATTCCTCACAACCGCACTCCAATGCAAACCTTCCCTCTGACAAGGATCCCTTTGAATGGCGTGAGGGCTGGGGGAGGGGGATTGACTGGTCACTTGTCCATTGTGAGGCTGGTGGGCGGGAGATGTTGGCCTCTGATCCTCAGAGGCAGGAGGTGCTGACTGGTTTTTTTTCCCCTACAAAAACCGATAAAAATGGACATTTCTGTGTAGTTGAACAAAGCCATTTTCCATTAAAAAAAAAAAGTTTCAATGGAGAATTTTCAGCTAGCTCTGCTTGCTGTTGTACTGGGAGCCTCCCTGGCTGCTTTTTCCACTGGCAGCTCTGGTGCCAGTTGGCCTGATGGGGACAGGGACTCCACAAGCTGAGCCACTGTTTCACAGTGACCGTACTTCCTGCCGGGGCTACGCCCCATTTGTAGAGGACTACAGGAGGCCTGGCTTCCCCTGCACCTCTGGTCATTCTTTGGTTTGGCTGCAGGCTCTTCCCTACAGCTGGGGCACTTGGCCCTCCAAGGTTGCACCTTCAGAGCACATGTGGCTCTTTTTTTTCCTCTCTCAGCCCTGACAAGAGAGTTAAAGGAGGAAAGATTGCCTCAAGAATTATCCCTCTCGTGGAAGAGAGCTGTGGCAAGAGAAGTTGCAAGGCTGGATTAGAAAAAATCCTGGCCAAGAGAGAGCCTGCTCATTACTATTTGTATAATTTAATATAGTTTACTTCAATTTAGAATAATTTTTATGAGCCTCCTGTGGTATCCACTTTAAAAAGATCTTGAGATTCTGCCACAAAGAGGAGACCAGTGTGCCGAGTACCTGGCAGTGGAGGCAGAGAATTCTGGTAGTTCCACAGAGGGGTGTTTCTAATCTCAGGCTGGCTGTCAAATTTTGGCCACTTCCAAGCAGCAGGAGAAAAGGGAATGCCCACAATACAGGCTGTCGGACATGGATGGGCTGAGAACTATCTGTCTGCCAGTTTTCAATCCACTTGATATGTGTCTCATTCATTTTTGCACAGTGCTATTTTTTAATCAAACGGCTGTGCAGTAATAAATCAAATTTCTTACAGAAGTCTAAGTACCTCATCTCAGTAGTTACCTTTATCAACCAGACTCATAATCTCAAAGAATGTTGTCAGGTCTTGTCAAACAAACCTATTTTCCATGCACTACATTGACTGCCATTATTTATATTCGTTCCTTTACTTCTTTCTTATCGGGTCCATCTCTGCGGTTCCATTATTTTTTCCTGGGTTGATGGAAAGCCAACTGGCCTATAATTACCCAGTTCATCCCATTCATCACCTTAAAATATTGGCACAACATTGGCATTCTTTCAGTATTCTGGAACTTCCTCAGTTTTCCAAGGTTTATTTAACACCAGCAGTCCAGAAGGCTCCTCGGACCAATTCTTATTAAAAAAAAAGTTTTTGGTGCAGTAAAGACCTTCTGATTTAAAAATATTGAACTTTATTAGATGTTGTTTAATATTCTTTAGATACCGTTAGAACAGAAAATATCTGATCATCATTATGTCTGATGAATAAATCCTCCAGCTTCTTATAATCTACAGAACAAAAATAGATATTTAATACTTCTGCCTTTTCTGCATCGCTGTTGACAATTTTATCATCTCCATCTAACAATGGACCTACACTATTGTTAGGATCACTTTTGTTCCAGATATATTTTTTAAAATTCCTTTTCATTATACTTAACCATATTGGCCATCGATATTTTTGTTGTTGAGACCGTTTGCTTCACTTACTAATTGGCTGCATTTCTTAATTTCTAATTTATATGAATTGCCTTTAACATTAACCTACCTTTTATCCACTCCTATCCTTACTAAATAGGTTGTAGCCATCAATTTAAACATTCCAATTATGTGAATCCTCCCATAGGTTCTAGTAATATCAGCTATGAAAGAAGTTCTCATGTGAGCATTTCCAGTTTCTCCCATTTATTACCCACGCTCCTAGCATTGGTGCATAGAAAATTAAGGAATTTCCTCACATCATCTTGAGTATCTCAGGATGACCCAATAATATATTCTGTGGTCCACACCAAGCTTCTTTTATATGTAGCAACTTAATAAAGGGTTTAGCTATGGAGGCTAACTACAAACTTCCCGTACCAGTTCAATAGTCTAAGAAACACACTCCCTTTAGAAGGATCTTTTGATTGTGGAGCCTGTACA